>NW_017534919.1:619300-643659 GCF_001853355.1 Bactrocera latifrons
ATTAGTTGTGTGGCAACTCCATTCGAAAAAATATCTAAAATACAGAGTAACACCTCAAAAATGTCAAGTTTCCATATGCATATGTGTGTATTTATATGTATTTTCTCTATAAATTTTTTGGGTCTATGGCATCTCTATTCAAAATATTCGAATTTTTTTCCATTATAAATAACATAGGTGTCCAATGATACTGTGACCCCATGAAAACCCAGTAAGATAGATAAAGTTTGGATTAAAATTACATGTTCTTGTCACAGACTTAGTTCTGTAGCGTAGCAAATGGGTCTTTTATTGAACAAGGGCAAGGCGAAATACATATCTCTTGTCATCAAACAAACAGTCGGCTCACTCGCGACTTGCCTCCCACGTATATAATCTCGTCTATCTTGGAACCAGCATTAACATCATAAACAAGCTTAGCCTTGAAATCCAATGCAGAATAAGTCTCGCCAACAGATGCTACTTTGGACTCAGTAGGCAAATGAGAAGTAAAATCCTCTCTCGACGAACAGTGACCAAATTCTACAAGTCAGTCATCATCACCGTCCTGATATATGCTGAAGAGGCATGGACGATGACAACATTTGTTGGGTGAGAGTTTTCAAGAGAAAAGCTGTAGCGAATGAGCTGTACAAGATCGACGCCGTTGACATAGGTCAGCGAATTAAGAGACGCATAGGCTGTTTAATTCATGTCGTCCGAATGAATGAAAATACTCCAGCTCCTAAAAGTATTCTACCTGGCGGTAGAGGTAGGAGAAGAGGATAACTTCCATTCTGTTGGAAATGCCAGATGAAGAAAGACCTGGCTACACTTTAAACTTTCAATAAGAGACAAACAGCGAGAAGGAAAAACGACTGACGCGCTGTTGTAAACTCGGCTATAATCGCAAAAGCGTTGTCTGCTGTAATAGAGAAGGAGAAGTTTCTGTCATAGGGGCTTGTACTCAGTATTCCGGTGGTCTGTACAAGGAGACTAATCCATATATCGGATCGGTCTTTCGGTTCAACAAGGAGAAATTAGGAACACGGTCTAAGCCTCTGAAGATCAATAAATATGTTTGAAACGAATCTGAAACGGAAACACGTACAGGGTTTCGATATCCAAGGAAGTTATTTATATTATAGTTACTAATACCCGACGCAATGTGAGAGACGCCTCAGCCAAAACTGCTACAAGTAATTAGGAATTTAATCAGCAAAATTAAATTTTGACCTAGTTTAGGGGATGTGGAACAGTTAAAATTAATTTTTCAAAAACTACAGGAACTGCAGGTATAAACTGAATCCTCGTTTTAGTAATGCCTCAAGCTTTACTTTAAGGTTTTATGATCAAAAACAACTTTCATGCGATTAAGTCGGGTTTTCACAATACCACTTAAATCAAGTTTAAAATCCAAACAGTCAATAATAAGAAAGAAATCTTGAAAATGGAGTTAAAATTTTGTCACAGTCATTGTGGAATCTGTATAATTCCATAGCTTCATAAATTGGAAATATAATACGATTGTGTACAACCCTGCTTGTGACCCTCTTTTTGGAAAATTTAAAACTAGTTTTAGTAGTAAACACCGAAAAAGCCAATTAACTCTATCTTGTAGTTAAAAAAAAAACATAGAAATATATTCATGTGTCGAGCTTTTGCCCTCCTTAAATATTTTCCCAGTGTACAACGCGTACCGGCGAAGGAATTCTCTTCAAGGGCTACTAAAGGTAGCGTGCAATTGCAATTTCGGCACGCTCCACGACGAAAAACCAACAGCTGAAGTACTATGGTCAAAACAAAATAAAGTAATAATCAACAATAAAATGTATGTGAAAGCAAAGGCGAAAAGAAATTGCAAAAAGAATGCTATAGTTGAACAGAGAATACAACCGAGACCGGTCAAGTGGACGCTTGCTTGCGATAATAACCACGAAAGTGGGTGTGAATGTTAGTAAAGTAAGTACAAGTACTTTTACAAAATGTAAGAACAAAAGAGCACAACAACAAAATATTCAAATTTTATTGATTTCGTGATTTTCGTGAACTGCTCCAGTTAAGGTTGGCTTGGCGTATACAGACTATTATATACATGCACTATATCATATTAGCCATATATAAATACACAATATACTTTCTTAGTTTCTGAATTTCTTTTAATTAACATCAATATTTGCAATGCTAAATAAAAAGTGGCCTCAAAACACGCCATAAAACATAAGCACGAAGAAAGATTGGAGCAAAAATACAAGAATGTGATTTGAGTTGAGTTGAATTCAGGAGCCCGCTGCTTGATATATGCGTACGAATTGAGTATAAAATTAGAGTAGGTTAACGGGGACCAACGACGAGGTCAACATACAGTTACATATGCCAGACGAAACTATATTTAAAACCGCACACACACATGAACTACATATCAATATTTATCGAGAAAAAGGTCTGCGTACTCACCTTGAACGCCTTGAACGACGACACCACATACGAAGCGCCATCTTCGAGCTCATCCAAATGATACTTGCGATCACCGTCCATCGAGAACACATAACGAGCGCCACGCGGCAAATCCATTTTCGGCGAAATCTTGTCCAACAAGCTATCCAACGAGGTAATGTCGCGACCGGGACGATAGCGTAACTCCACGCCCGGAAAGAAGGGATCGCCATTGCGATAGAAGACCACACGACGCGCTTTCCAGTACGAGAGATTATTGTAGCGACTAGCGGCGCTCATTGCGGAATTCAAATGCGCATTGGACGATAACTCTGGCCGGGATTTGGAGCGTACGAGTGGTACTACGGGCGGTTGCTCCGAATTCTCACTCATATTATCGATGTATGTGGGACTTAGAGCGCGACTTTGATGTCCGCTAGCCGGTGCGCCCACAATACCGTTACGTTGTTGCCAATAATCACCGATCGGTGCACCGCTTAAGCCACCAGTAGCGCCTTGAAGCTCGTAATCTTCATTATCACTGTCCTCCGCTTGACGTAAGTGATGCTGTTGTATGGGATGAAAGCTGGTCTCACGGTCCACACCACCACGTTGTTGTTGTTGACTTTTTAATGGACTGCCAGTGTTATCAAAACTATTAGCGTTGTTGTTGTTACTATAATGATTGTTCGGGCTGTGCTGATAGCCGTTCGATTTCGTATAATTAGTGTTGCTGTTGTTGTTATTGTTCGCTTCGTTAAACTGTTTGACCGCACCGTATGTTGAAACGCCACCTTCGAACTGTGCAGCAGAACTAATTTGTGCCGTTACGTTGCCATCGTCCATAGCTGTTGATGGCTGCTGCTGCTGCTGTTGCGACGGTGCTGTTGGCGGTGGCGATGACGTAGCCGCCGGCGCTGGTGAAGGTGCCGGCGTAGGTGCAGACTCGTTTGCCGAAACGCCGTTGGTCATAGCGGACGCCTCAGCAGCGCCGTCCCCAGCCTCGTTGGCGGACATTGCGTTTGAAGTTGTTTGACGAAATTAGGTGTTGTTGTAGTTGTAATCGTTTTTTTATGTACACCCACACGAACACAAAACTAAAGCGAAGTGTGTTCTAAAGCTCGTTCTAGTCTTTCTTTTAAGGTTGTTGTTTGTATGTGACTTTGTAAGTGTTAGTTCTAAGTTTTTCCTTCCACTCTCACTTTTTCACTAGGATCCTATGTAAAAAGCGATTATGCTCACTTTTTATTAAGTTTACCTTCACTCGCAAAATTTTACGCGCAGCAGTGAAAGTGATTATTCCTTTGCTCTCTGCTTAGCACTAATTATTATACTTTGTTTCTTATTGCTTCCTCTCTTTTTGCTAGCCGCTATTTCTCTCTCCTAGCTTTAGCTCTAGCAAAGTGAGGAAGTCTAATTCTTACAGGAAGCTGAGTTAAGAAATTCCTTAACTCACTTTTTACTGTTGTGTAGCCGAGGCGCTCTCTCGTGCTTAAGTGCGCGTAATCTATTTGCTGGCTTTTAAAGTTTATTTTTGTTTTTCTTATCCTTAGTATTTGCTATTTTGTGTAGTTTTTGTTTGCATGTGTGTTTTTGTTGCTGTTTAATTTCAGTTTTCACTTTCATAAGCAATCGTGTGTTTGGTGAGAGGCGTGAAAGCAGCACCTATGAGACCTTGTTGTGCGTTGAGAGCTTGTATTTATTGTTGTATGTAAGTGTCTTGTTGTTGCTGGATATTGCTAGCCAAGCCTTGGAGAAGAATCTCTTTGTTGATATTTTTTAAATTTTTTATTAAGTTTCTCATTTTTAAATTTTTTTTTAGTAATTTTTTATTTTATTTAATTTTTTAATCTATTTATTTTTATTTTACTTTTCTAATTTCTAATTTTTTATTTGTAATTTTTAAATTTTTTAAATTTGTATTTTGTATTGTATTTGCGTTAACTTCTCTGTTGCGCTGTTGCTGCTGGTTTTGTTCTTGCTTTATTTCACATTTTATTTCCGCTGGCTTCACACAGTTACATTGTTGCTTTTAGCCTACAGTTATTTTCCACCGTTTTATGTTTTTATTTTGCATTTTCACGTGTTCTTTTGTATTTCTCACAGCAACACTTTCACTTTGTTCCTGCGGCGATACAAATCGCTTGAGCTTACACACACATAATTGAAAGTTTACGAATGTATGTGTTATAATCAAGCTATAGGTGAATTGTGTTCTGTTGTGGGCTTCGGTAAGTTTTTAAATGCTTTTGAGCGCAAAACTCTAAAATACCTCGCTTTGTTTGAGTCAATTCTCGGTTTATTGCTTTGATTAAGTACACTTACGTCGACGTTGGTGTTAACGTTGACGGCGCAGTTGGCGTCGCTTTAGTTTTTTCTTGCTTATGCCAATTGAACTAAGTTTGAGTCTGAAATATTAGTATATGTCTAACAGAGTTGGATCTATCACAAAACTAAGCTAGATGGCGCTGTGAACTACTGTTATTCGAGTTAACCGTTATGTTTTGAAAACAGTATCTTCAATATTTCTTTTCCTTCTGCATATGTAAATATGTATATCCGTTAGTTAATGCAAAATAAAATTGTACATAAACAGAAATCATAAAAAGTGTGTTTTTGTTTACAAATAGACGAAAATGCAAAATAGAAGAGCACAATTTTCAAATTGTGTGTGAAGCACCCGGAAATTGTTATAAAATTTGTTAAGACTGTCCTTTTTTACTGTGAAAAATAAGGGCGCGTTGAAGTTGAAGATAAGCCTCGTTCTGGACGAAATTCGATTTTTTCAAGTGTTAAAAATTTTGAAAAAGTAAAGGATATAGTGCTTCAAATGGTTGGCAAGTGTTACAGAGATGGCAAGAGAGCTCGGCATCTCTCGTGAGTCAGTACGAATGATTCTGGTGGATATTTTGGGTATGAAATGTCTTGTTGTTCCTCACGTACCGTAAACAGGTCTGTTTAGATATGCTTGACCGTGCGAATTTCGATAACGATCTACTATTTCAAGCTAAATTTCTTTAGATCCCTTTCCACCTGTAATTATATTTTCGAAATGTGATCTTGAGTTTGGGTTACTTTCACTTTGCTACTTGATTATGTTTTCGTCGCTCTTTAAATCTCACGCTTATTAAACCTCTCTTTCCCACTCCTGCTTTCTCTCTCTCTCTTCTTTCTCTATATATCTTTTAGCTCTTATTTAACACCTCTTTCGGTCTCTCTCTAGTTCTTTCTTCTCTTCCTTCTTCGCGAGTTATCTGTAAAAATATTGACTTCGAGTGTTGAAGGCCGAATTTTGGTGGCAACAACCTACTTTGTAAAGAGAAAAGCTTTTAAGCTGAAGTTATCTGGAGAAGGATGTTAACTAAATATATAATATAATATTATAATTATCGCTTTGATTGAAACCGAATTCATTAAAAGTTCACTTAAACGACTAGATACACCTATTAGGGGTTAAGCTATTGAGAGAAGAACATGAATTGTCCTTTTAAACAAAAGTAAAAGGATAATTTTTCAGGCTAACAAAAAATTTATGAGACCAGTTATACCTTTCACACCTCCGACATTGTCGAAATATAAATGTTTGTGGCAAGTAAAATAATCATACTGCGCTAATGTTATAATCATAATCGCCCACGATAGTCTAACACTGTTGACATACCAGTTTTTAGCTCTAATTTTGGAGAAATTTTGGGGCAATATCACACTTCCAATTCTGTTTCTAAACTGTCAGCATACTTTATAATAATATATAAATTTCCCTATTTTCATACTCTCTCAAAAAAGTTCCTCCTTAAAAATATTCTCTTTGAGTATGTCGAGTTGTTATCGGCGCTTGATTACAAATTATTCTTTGATACTGAAACCAAGTTGCCATAATCGAGGCACTGATGATAATCGTTAAACCCGAAGTAGTATATGCTTAACTACGCCCATTCGCTTACTGAAAGCATTGGCGAGCGAATTAGTTACAAGAACTATACTGAAATTACAGCTCTTATATTAGAATATAGTGTATAGTATAGTAGAAGCTGAATAATTAGGAAAGAGTATTCTGGAGTAATTTAGATCTCGTGTAAATTTTTTTAGGCATGTTACCTTCACACTCGAATAGGGTGGAGCCGAAAAGCATATCAATCTAAAACTGTAGATAAGAGTGTAAAATTTACGCTCTTATAAAGCTAAAAGCTAAGGGTTTGTGGAAAACACCTTCAAACATATTTTTTTTCTTCCGTTGGCGACGGTCTTACATGCAGGCAGGGTATATTCTTATTCAAATAATTCGATTTGTATGAAATTCAAATAAAAGATATATATGTTCGAAAAAAATCAAGTTATAGGAAGGCTGACAATCAACAGACTGATGAACATAGAATAGTATATGTTCTAATAATGTTCGCAACATTCTGAGATGTTTGAAGGAGCTTGCTGTTTTATTTCTGATAAAAAGAAAACAATTTCTTTTTCGATAACTAGAAGGGTTTCTGACAAAGTAAATCACCGTGCAACGTTTCTTTGATATTAAAGTATGACTCGGCGTCGAAATTTACTTATATTACAAAAAACATTTTCTGTTAATTTCGATTCATCGTCCGTCGGAATATTAACTCTCAATTAACAAGCTATCACTCACGATTTCAACTGATTCGGCTTTACCGATTATAGTTTGGTGGAAAAAAATACACTTTAGTTGGAAGGATCATGCTTTAGTAGGGCTATGAAATTCTAAAATAATTGTAACCCTTAATTGAACATAGCACTTTTATCTTGAAGCCTTGAAATTTTATTATAATACTCGTATTTACGACTTTATATCTGCTAATTTTTTCAAATGAGTTTTTCATTATTTTTTCTCATCAAGCTACGAATACATTTGGTAAACACTATGATGGACTAGAATTCAGAAGCCTTTTTTGTTTTGTATGTCTTGTGTATTCCTTCTATATTGAATTGTATAAGTGGGCGTTATACCACTAGAAAAAATGCATAAAGTCGAGCAATGTTCGCTTAATGAAGCTGCTCCTTTACTCAAACTAATCTCACCACGTAATTATGTTGTTATTATTGTTGTGCAGACAAAATGGCACAAACTCATACCAAACATTTGATTGCAAATTGCAGATATGCACACCCACTTTTCACGCTTACACTTCCGAGTACCGTTAGCTTCCTTACTCACACGCCGTACTCAGTTCCAGAGGGTTTTCTACACTTTTTGCACACTTCACATAAATAACGGGTTAATGACACTTGATAAACAGTGCTACAGGCAGAGTTTAAATTTCGAAATTATTAATGAAAATATTTTTCCTGAAGTTTATAATATTTGTGCACTAAAGTGTTCGTTAAGTTTCATGCTGGCGAAAGAAATAGCAGCAAATAGTTTTAATTAATTCAACCCAGAAATGACTCCTGTTGTTGTTGTTTTGTGCTGTAACGTAAATTTAAATCCGAAAATAGTTTGCATAAAAAAATTACGCACTGCACTTTTATGAGTTTCACGCGTCCGAGTTTGACGGGCCGCTTTCAACTTGTGTGGCGTCTACTGACTTTGCCGGTCGAAATGATTTTGAAACTGTACGCCTAGCACGCTTGGGCCTGTTGGTTGTTGGCCTGCACCCAGACACTCAGTCGGTCGGCCGGTTGGGCGGTTAGTCGGCTCATTTGGCGGCTTGCTTAGAATGCAGAGCTCGAGCGACTTGCAAAGTTGGTAGCCGTAAATGAGACCTGCCAAGTCAGGTTGAAGTTTCATGCCTCTTTGTGGGTGCAAATGGTGGCCAGGTGGCCAAAGTGGAGCGCGGAAGAAATTTGGCCTGCTAACTAGTTGATTGTGGGCTGGTAGCACCAGTGGCGTGATTAAGGTTTGCGACGCGCGGTGTGCTGTTTTTGTTGTGAAATAAGGATTACTATGTATGTGTGTGTTGTTGTTACAGGCTTGGTGTTCTTTGTTTTTTGTTTTTGCTTTGTTTCGTTTTGCGCGCCATCTACGAAGTGCGCCACCACCTCAACGGTCGCAGTACGCTTAGTTCCGGTCATGGCGCTGCACAGTAGGTGCATTGAATAATTACATTGCTCACATATTATATATAGAATTAAGCTAGAATACAGCAATGAGTGCTGAACGTAATTCGAGGTTGTATTGATTTTAAGCAAGCCCCTAAATGTAGACTAAATCATATAAATCGGCAGAAGCTTAAGGAATTTCTTACTTTTTCCTTCCAGAGTTCTCAAAATATTGTCGCTACTTTGATGATTCGGTTCAAAGTTTAAAACCTTGTTTTCTCTCGTTTTTAATATAGCGAATGGACGTCGTTTTTAAGAGAGTTCGTTCTGGTACAATTACAGTTAGTTAGAAATTATGTATCGATATATCCTTTATTCCCACAAATATATGACCGTAATAATTAGTATAACTCAATAACTTTTTTGGTACTAAAAAGCTTAAGTTAAGTATTCTACTATACTAGGATATTTCCAGAACATACCTGAGGCCAGTTACGAAACCATATCCATCATCGGATGTGAAATTCGCATAATCTTCGTTCTAGAGTTTTAGAGCGTCAATAGCAAAGTCTTATTATATTTTCTTTTTACCAGTGTTGTTTTGACATTCTCAGAAAAATTTTAGTCAAAAATGAAATTAGAAGTTATTTCGAAACAACTAGAAATATGTGTTATTGTGAATTAAGTTTAGGTCGAAGGTTCTAATAAACTTACAGTTTTACTCTTGAAGATGCTGAAAGAAAGTTATTTATAATCCCTTTAACATTTATTTCTGGTTGTTCTATAAAAGATACCATATTTTGGGTGAATCCAAAGAACTTTATCTCTCCTTCATTAATCGCTCTCTTAACACTTGTGATTTTCTGCCAGATATAGTTAATGTTTCTTCTTAGCCCTAAGCTAATTCTTACATGAGTTTTCATTTTTTGCTCTCCCTTGATTGGTGGTTTATAGGTATATTGGATCACACACTAATTAATTTTTTTTAATTAGTTTTGTTTTTTAAAACATTTTATAAATTATCTTTCCGGTAAGTTGAAAAAACTGGTCCATGTAGTTTCTGATATCCTATTTCGAGGTGAAAATATAAAAAATTTGCACATTGGAAGGTTCCAAGTCCAGAAAATATGGTTTAACAAAAGACCTTTTCTATTAATCAATTCTGTTCTGTATTCTGTTTATTTGAGTGCATTTCAAAATTTGGTCAGCTGATCAGAATACACTTCAGAATTAGTCATTATGCTTTAAAAGTGGATCACTTCTCAAATAAATTTAGTTACCCGTATTTTACTTTCTCAAGCAAGTTATATTCAAAAGGAAGCAAGTTAAGCTAGGCAGTATATAGGTAGAAAATCTACCGTAATAAAATTATCTTCTATGCTAGAGAATTACGCTTTTGAAGTCAAGTATTGCTTGATCAAACATTGAATTGGATATTCTAGACGTACCTATCTGCTAGAGTTCTTTTTGGGTTCGATCCTCTTGCAAGTCAGAAAAACTCGTTTTTTTGTGATTCTTTTTGTAAAGGATTTTAATTTAAAAATAATAATATTGTTATAATATATATGTGTATTATAAGTTTGCGCAGTGAATGAAGTTCTCTGATTGCCATTCACTAAAGAGTGGCTAAAAATTATTATTTTGCATATGGCTCAAGCAGGTCACGACTTCCGGTATTACACTCCACAGAGTTGTGCGCTGCGTTTGGGACCCTCCACGTAAAAAACAATACCAATGAAAAAACACAATCAGCCTCGGATGAGAGACCCTCTTTTGATGACTATGGCAAACTGACATCACCGCCGTCCAAGAAATGCGATGGATGGGACAAGGACTGGGGCGAATAGGTCCTTGAGGCATTTACTACAGTGGTCATATAAAGGAGCGCAAGTTTGGTGTGGGATTCGTGGTGGGAGAGAGACTCCGTCGCCGAGGACTGTCATTCACTTCGGTGGATGAACGTCTAGCCACAATCCGCGTCAAAGTGAAGTTCTTCAACATATCGCTAATTTGCGCCCACGCCCCGACGGAAGAGAGGGACGATCCACAACGCGTTAGTCACGACGAATCCCGCATTCGATGGAACGATGAGCTGTATGAGAAATATGATGACATTGACATTGTTCAGGGAACTAAAAGACATGTCATGTCGTCCGAATAGACGAAAACGCTCCAGCTCTGAAAGTATTCGACGCGACCAGGCGGAGAAAGACCGGGGTTCGCTTGGAATACAATTGGCGCCACCTTTAGAAAAGAAGAAACGACTGGTACGCAGCTGTTACCTTGGCTATAAAGTTATAATATATTAAAGAAAAAAACAATGGATTCTCCTAATCTATATCACTTTACCTTTGAGTAACTTTCATTTTGACTTTTAAAAATTAAAAAATAAATTTATAAATCGATTTTTGAGAAGATACTCTATTAAATAACTGAGCTTATCAATGTAAAAAAAATTGAAACAAAATTTTTAACCAAAAATGGTTCTGTTCTAGAATCGTTGCTGTACATATTTGTATGGTTGTATTACTAATACTTGATTGCAGTACTCTTCTATTATTTTCAAAATTTTATTACAAGATTTTCTTTCAGATTTGTTTTCTTTCTTGGCAGATATTTTGGTTCTATAGAGCTCACTGTGCGCCATATGATACTTTCGACTTCCCTTTCACTTTCCTGGCTTACTTCCTTCGTCATTGCAACACCGCGGCAAGTGAAAGGCGACACATAAACAAAAACATAAACATATGTGAGGCAAAGCTAACAGTATGCGAGTTAAGCGTGTGTGTTGCACGCCATTTTTGGTGCTGAAATCGGTGCCGAAAAAGCGGTGGAGACTCCATGCCTCTATCGACCACAGGCCGGCTACCTCTATCATCGAACCAACTGTTTTCACCCACTTGGCACTTTTTCTTGCGCCATTGTTCTTACTTTAACACTCGCTGGCTTAGCACTTTTAATTTATAGTTTAAGTGTTGCCCCATTGAGTGTTGCTTATATGAATGTTGCATGCGACTAAGTAACTAGCGGGTCACCACAATCGTCATTCTGTAACAATTTGGTACCGCATTCAGCCACCTCGGCGTAATAATTTCCAGCGCTTTTTCTTATTTTCTTCCATTTTTGTGTTATTGTTATTGTAAACGTTCCATAGTGTCGATGTTTATTGTGGCGTTGGTTGCGGTTCTTTAGCATATTAAATGGAATTTCCTTAGCCGGGAGTAGTGCGCACGTCGTATACCGGGGAGGGTTCCTCTATTGGGAGTTTCTTTTTAATTTTCGTTTTTATTTGCGGTGTGTCACGCTCACTGGTCTGGACAGTCCGAGCGTGCTACAAATCCCATCGTTTCGCTTCGCCATATGCCGTTGCATGCCTATTTATTTACCCGTATAACGGCATAAGCAATTGGGCCAACAGCGAACCGTTGGCCGTTGGCCGCAGGTCGAGCATGAGTTCGAGTATTTGCCGCGAATGTGGGTTTTTATTGTTACTATATCGTATTTTTTCATCCATTTTATTTTATGTGTTTCGATTGTGATAGCGTTGGACAGTGTAACGAGGTGATTGGATATACATGAAAAAGACGTTCACTGTACTGTGAACGATAGCGTTAAGATTTGATATTAGTTTTTTCAGCAGTTGGCAACCGTACTCAAAAAAATGTCGCGCAGAAATCGGACTAAGCCTTAATTGTTTGAAATAGGCACTTGTAGAAAAATACTTACTTTGTTTTTATCAATTTCATATATTTTTAAAATAAGTGGCAACCTTTAAAGCTTACAATTTAGTCTAATAAAATCTTTTAATTTGTAATAATTTTGTAATGATATACAAATTTGGAAATATGTGGCAACCCTTTAAAAATATTTTCATTTATAATACATTTTTTTTCAATTTGTTTCTTCATTTTATAAAACTTGTAAACGGGAAACATTGAAGGATTATTTAAAATTAGTTTTTCAAACGGTTGGCAACCCTACTAAAAAGAAGTGAGTTTCTATAGTTTGATATCCTTATTAAAATATTTGAGTTGTTTTTATCTATTGAATTAAATATTTTTTTTAATAAGTTAAACATGTGGCAATTTTTTTCTTCAAATATTTTCAATTCAAAGTTTTCTAAAATATTTTAATTTTCAGTGTTTATTTTTTGAATAAGACTAGTAAACTGAAAATTTCGAAATAGTGGAGGACGTTGTTAAAAATTTGGTTAAACACTTTGGCAACTCTATGCATCTGTCGTACAGAAATCGTTCTTAAGCTTCTATAGTTTGATGACCTAATAATATGATTTAATTTGTTTTTATCAATTTATTGGAATACATATTAAATAGGTAACAACCCTTAAAAAATTTGTTGACATGTGGCAACACTTTTCTAAAAATATTTTCAAATACATTTTTCTTTACCGTAAAAACTTGTATACCTGTTCTTATCAATTTAAATGATGACATTTTTCAATTAAGTGATAACTCTTAAAAACCTATTGTAATATTTTTGTTTGTATGCAAATATATAATGCCTTCTTAATCATAATCTTTTAATTATATTTATTTTATTTTATTAAAATACGTGGCAACCCTAATCAGAAATTATTTTCAATTCAAATTTTTGAAAACATCGGCACAGGGATTTTCACTTAAACCAGAAAACAAATTAACTTCGTTCTAAATATTGATATTGATTCACCGAATTGAGTGGCTTTGTATCAACATCAATGAAGCAATAATCGAAATCTTTGTTTCGAGTTTCTGAGGTTTATAGATCCACTAGATCCACCGATCATACCGATTCGGCAAACTGGAGGTAAAACTTGCACAGCTTACTTTCATCTTATCATCTTATTGTATTCTTGTATCTCCGGAGAAAAATTATCCAATTATATTTAAAATCAGGCCACCGAAAGTGAAGAACGACTTGGGATAACAAAGGACTTCATTTTGGTTCGAGATTTGTCATATATTAGAAAATTGTTATATGAACCTAAGTTAAAATCGCTTGGTTGTGGACCTTGTGTAACAAGAAAGTTCGTAAAAGTTTTTTTGATAGATTAGAATACGTACACTAATTTTCACCATAATTTGGTGGACTTTTACTAACCCTTCCTGTGAGATTATGACTCACTAAGGCCCTCCAGTTTTTTTTCTTCAAATTTTTTGTCGAAAAGCTCTATAAAGATCGATTTTGGAGAAGGTTTAACTCCAAGAAAAAACGTTAACTTCGGCTGTACCGAAGCTAATATACCCTTCATAGGTACACATTTACACATACATTTTAGTAACTATGTCTTCAGTTTGTATGGCAGCTATATGCTATAATTATCCGATCTGAACAATTTTTTCGAATATTATATTATTACCTTAAGCAGAAATCCATGTCAAATTTCTTGAAGATACCACGTCAAATTCGAAAGTTTTCAAACAAGCCCTTCATTCCGATCGTTCGGTTTGTATGGCAGCCATATGCTATAGTGAGCCGATCGGAACAATTTCTTCCGATATTACATTACAATAAGTCATACCAAATTTCGCGAAGATATATCGTCAAATGAGGAATTTTCCCATTCAGGAATTTGATTCCGATTTTTCAATTTGTGTGGCAGCGATATGCTATAGTTAACCAATATGAACAATTTCTTCGGATATTACATTATTATCTTAGAAAATAACCTGTACCAAATTTCGTGAATATATCTTGTCAAATGCAAAAGTTTTCCATACCAGCACTACATACCGATCGTTCAGTTTGGATAGCAGCTATATGTTATAGTGATCCGATATCGGCAGTTCCGACAAATGAGCAGCTTCTTCAAGAGAACATGACGTTAGCAAAATTTCCAAACGATATCTTAAAAACTGAGGGACTAGTTTATATATATACAGATTGACAGACAGACGGACAGACGGACATGGCTAAATCGACTCAGCTCAACGCACTCATCATTTATATATATATTTTATAAGGTATCCGATGCTTCGTTTTGGCTGTTACAAAGTTTGTGGCAAACTTAATGTATCCGTTCAGGGTATAATAACCTTAATTCTAGAACAAAACTGCAGTTTAAATGATGCTTATATTGATTTAATTACTAAAAGGGAAGTAGCTATGAAAATTTTCTGAGCTTTTGGCTTCTCGTCAACAGTTTTATTTTAACATTTATTAATTTTTGAAAAACTTTCCTAAGCTCGTTGGTTACTTCACCATATTGTTCATGCCTTTAATAGCTCAAATACTTGGCTAACCTGATGGCTACTAGTAATTGATATGAAATTATTACCATATTGCTATAATTAACGCAATAACTTCGTAGACGCAGTCACTGTGCTCAAAGTCACTTAAGTGCCTACCGTATATGCCGTCAAGCACTACGTAATGCAGTTCACGCAAAGCCACGTGGTGCACATAGTTGAAGCGCAATAATGGCAGATTGTTATCGTCATCAAATGACATATGCACAATCAAATATGGCTTGAATGTGTGCGCAAATATGTAAGTATGTATATTTATACATATATACATATGTGTGTGTGACTGGGGCACTAGCGCTTGCTAGGCGCTTCCTAAGGTGATCGAATAACTTTGGCGAGACGCCATATGTCGCTAAATGGTCAACTTTGTGCAAGTTGCCGGCGTATGGTTGAGGGGTAGGGGAAACGTAGAGTGTCATTTGTTGTTGCAAATTGTACTGCACTGGTGTGCTAGTTTTTCGGCCACCGCAAAAACGCTAAAGGAAAAAACAGCAAATATGTTCAATGGTCAAGTTGATGGCATGGCATAGCATAGCACAGCTCGGCATGACATAGTAGTGCATGGCATGCGGTCTTACCACGAAAATCTGAAAATTTTACTGTTGAAATGTCGCATGTGCTGCGCTAAAGTATGCGAAATTTTCTATTCATGTGCATTTTCTGCGATTTTTTTTTATTCTCCACAAGTTTTTTGTATTATATTTTCTTTTATATTTCTACATTCTTTTTGTTTTCCAATTTCCTCCAACATTTATACCGTGAACAGAGTATATTAAGTTTGCCACGGAGTTTGTAATATTCAGAAAGAGACGCCGGATATCGATTTAGCCATATTTGCCCGCCGGTGTGTATGTTAGAGACGCCCATTAGTCCCTCCGCTTTTGAGATATCCATCCGAAATTTAGCACACATACTTTCTTCTCTAGAAAGGTGCTCATTTGTGGGAATCGCCGATATCGGATCACTGGAATTGAGCTATCATACAAACTGATGGGAAAATTCAAGTTGTTGTATAAAAAACTTTTTTCGTTGATAAAATATCTTCAAATAATTTGGGTCGGATGATTGTCCTCAAGCAAATCATTAACATTGCAGCTGTCATACAAATTGATCGATACAAAGCCTGGTATTTAACGCCCTTTCTTTGTCGAGATATCTTCGTGGAATTTGGCTTAGACTCTTTTTAAAGACTATGAAGCTATCTCCAAAGTAGCTGTGATACAAGCTACTTGATCGATAAAACTCAAGTCTTTGTAAAGGAAAAAAATTTATTTGGCTAGATATCGTCATGTCATTTGGTTTAGAATATTACTCTAAACTATGCTACAAATTGTTCGGAACCGATTACTATAGCATATAACTGCCATAAAAAGTGGTTGATCATATTAGAGATAAACACCCTTTTCAGCTTTAAGAAATGCATCGGTGAAGGGTTTTTCTTGCTTCACATTATTTTCATTTTCCATTTTCCTCTTACTGTTTTGACTATTTTATATAAACTAGTCTGCAAATTTTTTTATCATTTTATTTGAATGAAAGTTTTTGCAAATTTTAACGTTGAAAGCTGGGGAAGAAATAGCAGAGGCGCCACTTTGTGATTCAAGCAAGTAAAGCTAGTGGGCGAGCGCTTGAAARAGAGAGAGAGAGCTAGGTAGAAGACATGGCTGTTAGATATTGCACGCCGCAGGCGACTTCTCCAATACGCGACAGCCTTGTTACAACTGCGCTCCAACCAACGTACCAACTGCTTACTGAAGCGTTCAGGCATTTTAATGTGACCATTAAACAATGGCAAAGCGACAGCACGTGTGAACGTGCGCGCTGGCGATACTGTAATGTTCCGTAGTGGGTCCACTACGAGTATATACAACCATACTGGTTGTGTGCTGATGGCGGACTCAGTAAATGATATTAAGACGCTTGCAACAAGCCTGTCCCAGAGAAGAGAAGAGCGCACGCAGCTGGGCCGTGAGCAAAGTTAATGTGCGGCACGTTGTCCTGCATGACAAAATATGCGGAATGTTGAACGGCTATGCGCGCCGCGCGTCAAGAAACTTTTCAATCGTGCGACATGACCACAAAGTTGTTGGTGTAATGCATACAGCTTTTGAATAAGGTATATAACCATATACACCGTAAAAACTGTATCTGTGTAGAATATATATACAGATAGAAATATAGCCGTATCTATGACTGCACTTGGCTTCGTGACGGCGTCACCATTGCGCGTTATTTGAACTGTTGAAAGCGTCGCACGATAAGAAATTCAGTTAGACGACGGAAACATTGCAGTTGGTATTAGTATTAGTGGGGTGGTCACTGAGACATCCACTCGAACTGGTGTCGCGAAAGTTGTCTTTCTTAAGGTGGCGAGAGTGCTGTGGTTATGTGTGTTGCGAAAATATTGCGGAATTGAAAGCTGTTGCAAGCATTATTGTAGTAATTTTTGTTGTTGTTGTTGTTTTGATATTGTTCGGGGTTCTGCTTACTCTGTGTTGTTAGCGTTATTATTGTGTTGTGGGCTATCTCTGTGATAGGCTATTGTTGTTGTGTGTGTGGTGATATATTTTTGGTGTTGTTATTGTACATATCGTATCCAGTTGCCTTCATTTTCTTATGCATTAGTTAAATCTATTGCTCATTTTGCACGTTAGGCTACTTCGCTTTGCTACTGTCGCTTTGTTTTATTACATTTTGTTGTTCCGTTTGTTTGACTTCCAATCCTTTTTCTTTTGATTTGAGAGCTCTCGTCAGTTGTGTTTAAATTGATGCAATCTTCGCGACTTTTTTAATAACGAACGTGTTCAATTGTGAAGGTTCCTCGTTTCGAAAATTATTTTGGTTGAAAAAAGGAATTTTTAAATTAGTCTTTATTTGTTTTGAAGTTGAATATTTGAGATTTGCTCTGAGCTAAGCCAAATTAAAGAGAACTGATATATATTTTGTCAGAATTTTTCATTATACTAAAATTCGCCGATGGAACACTAACCGAAATGACTAACCGATTAGTTAGTTACCACTGGAATAAAATATCTTCTACGTTGCTTTAAGAATGCTTTGGAATGCAAATTCTGTTGCCCCAACGTACTTTAAGATCTCAGTGATCTTCAACTGTGAGAGCTTTGTCTGTAATAAAAGTTATATGAAGTCTATTACATGGTAATTTCGATATTTTTCATAAGTATCCCAGATTTTTTCTAAGCGATTTAGCTTAACAAGCAATGGTTAACTGATACCGTTCAATTCTAGATATTTATTAAAATTTTGCTCTTTTTGGTCTCGATAGCTCCATTTGATTTGTTCAAGCGTCCAGCAAATTGATACTCTATCATCGAACATCTTTTTCGAAGCTATTGCTTTAACAAAATTCATAATAAATATGAAAAAATGTTGTAACTTTTAAAAAATATAATAGTTCGGTGTCATTGAGAATCGCGTGTGTGTAGTTCTTCAGTTTTTCGAATAGTTTAAGATATGGTCTTGTTTACTTATTGCCTGGTAGATATATCTCAATTCACTGATGATTTTTTAAGTAGAGTATATAACTTAAATAAACTTCCGCTATTCTAATTCAATCTTCCACCATCAATGACCCGAGCGTGAGATTTAATAACGAACATGTGCGCCACGTCGTATGAGCAACATGTTTCTAGTACTCCTATGCATTCATTCATATATAATATAAAACTAGTTTCTTCATACCATACATGCATACATATATGCATTTGTATGTATTCCATTGCGGCACTAACTTTGATAAATGGAAAACTTTTCAAAGAGCCATTCGTGTGCGATGACCCGCCACCACTAAAACTGAATCAAATATGGACGCAGCGGTGTGAATTTCTAAAACGGAATGAAATTGTTTGGCTTAAGAAAAATGGTTTGTGAATAAAGTGAGGCGTGTGCAGCGAATGTAAAGTGATTGAATTTTTTGTACAGTTTTTTTTGTTATTTTTGGCTTCTTCAACAACAAACTGATTTCAATTATTTAACGGGGATGAATATGGTGTCGAAGGTATTATAGTAGAAGTATGAACAGCATGAGGCCAGAATAGAGTGGTGAGATCGCTTACTATATGCGCTGGTGTTAGCAATTCGCTACTTTACCCTTTTGAGAAGATTTTCCTAAATAACCGCCCGGTCAGTTACACATACATTTAGCTATGCTGCAACAAGTTTTGTGTTCTGCCACTCCGCCGCTTGTTAAAACAAAGTTGTTATGGCAATTTTATAGCCACGTTATGCCAGATGCAACTATGTATTACTGTACTCTTTTAAAGTCTCTTTCTCTTTTTCTCGTTTGATTTTATATTCCTTATACATACACGAATATGATATATTTGTGCGCTTTTTGAGTGGTTTCGTTTGAAAACTTTTGAATTCGTGAACGCTTTGCGGTTTGTGGCACTTGTGGCATGCAACATGTAATGGAAACAATAGTGTAGCAAGTGAGCAAGTGATATTGCCACAATAGATTTTAAAGTAATATTCGTATAGTAAGTGGAAGTGGTACTGTGTGTTGTTTTCTACTGATCTATTTTGGGGATTTTTTTTTTAAATGTTTTATATGATGAGATTTCCTCTTAGGTTCTGAGCACTGGAGATGTTTGCGTATTTAATGCCTATTGATTGTGACCTATATACCCAAGATATTGGTTTCTAGTTATTCATTACAATAGTTAAATATCGACATGAAGTTTGGTTATACTCCCTATGGTAAATGGAGTACTGATTGTAGGAGGAGATACCGAGTATAATCGGCTTATTTACTGTCGGTATTTCAAAGGCGTTATAGACAACACATATAAATCTACGCCCTTCATCCAGTTCGTTTTATTGTTGTAGCAGGAAAAATCGTTCCTTAATTAGCCATGGAAATCCTGTCGAGTTTACATTCCTTTTGCAAGTTAAAGTTCCAGATCAGTTTTGGTTGTCAGACTCGTCTGCCATTCAAACGCCCCTTTTTTAAGTATTGGCTGGTCTACGACGGTCCGATTTCAATTTCTTATCGGGTTCCTAAGGATTTTATGGGATCTCCGTACCTTCTGTGCTAGGTGAGTCTCTTTTGCTGGTACTGTTGAATTCGCCTCGTCTTTCAAACCCACCTAAGTCTGCTGCCTGGTGGTTTCTGCTAACTCCAGCCGCCTGTATAATTTTTGCTGAACCTTTCATGAGCACGGTATCGACGTTATATGTGACGTGTATCCGGTCGGAATGATGTACTATTTGTATCTCAGTTCTGTTCTTTCCTTGAGCAGTGCAAGGAAGGATTTGTCTTAACCTGTATCTATGTACTACATTAATTTTGTTCACTGTTTCACCGAATAAAAAACCGGGAGCCTCTATTTAGTTCGTGTCTTTGAGATTTCAAAGTTTCGTAAGCTTGAGTATTAGCTGTTACAGGTCATTTAGCCTTAAGGTCTACGTTGAGGAGTTCATCCTCTCAACAACCCTACATGATTTAAGCTTTATACAAATTGAGTTTGAGACACTGTTCCTTCACTGCGTACACCCACCATTGGTCTCCGTAAACAATTTGTTGCATGTTGCTTATTCGATTGGTCATATAGTCATATATGTATAGTATATCAAACACACAACAGATTTGGGTGTAATGTTGTTTGAGTGGAGTTGAGTGCTTGCTTGAGCGGTTAGCTAGTCAAACATTGCAGTTGCAATAAGCCATAAAAAGTGCGAGTATTTGAGTGATCTATTGAAATACACACATATACATTGTAATACAGATATACATAAATACTTATATACATACATTTATAAATAACAGAAAGTATTAAAGTGATAAAGTAAACAACACAAACAAAATGTTTGTAATCTGCAAGAAAGTCACTTGCTTTGAAGTGCCGTGTGTGATCATCGAGTCAAGTGTAGGTCAATATTTAATATAGTGTTGATATTGTTGCACACACTGGTGATTAGAATTATTCATTTTGCAATATTTTAGAGTAAATTTTTGCTGTAGGAGGGGTTATTGCTTAGTTAGTGTATAATGAGCAAACATTAAATTTTATTTAATTACATATATTTTTGGTAGTAGATATGTACTCAAGCAGTTTAATTGGATTTTGTCATATGCTAACTCAAACTACTAATTACATAATTGAACGGATGACTAAATACAATTCAGAAAGCGTGGCTTAGATGACTAAATATTGTTCATAAAGCGTTTCTTCCTCGCTGTTATACATTTCTAGTCATCGACCATATTTGATCCATGTGCTTTCAGTTATCTTTGTATGGCAAATTAGCTACAAAACTAATATAATCTAGCATTTTGTCCTCATCTCCTTTCAAATTTGGTTCCTACACGCTATTCAGGTGTCACATTCGGCCAATAGAATTCAAAACCAAAACCGGGAACATCCGTAGTGACCTGTAGTGCGTTCAAGCGGTGAAAAAATATTTTCTGGACGGCTTTCAGCGTTCGGCTTTCAGTGATATCGTTCCCAGCCAGTTCTCTCGGTTTACACAAGGTATGAGCTCCAGCGGAAATTAGAGAGTACAGCAGAAAATATCATGTCCATTCTCGCTTTCCTTTAGATACAGTTCTACAGCTGTTTTTGCTTTTGTAGCTGTAGAAAATATCTCACAAACAATTTTGAACAGTGTTGCTGAGTTGACTCTACGAGTATATAGTATGGTCCTCAATATACAAATTCCATAAGCCCTGTGACAAAAGATAGCTATATAATGAAATTCTGTTGTTCTTGCGACGGACCGGTGTTGAGTGAACTGTACTCAAACTTGCATTCTCAACGGTACTAGAAACGCCAGTTCGACTGCTGCAGTAGCACGTTTCGAAAGTGACCATTTCGGAAGTGGCTGAAAGCTCACTATTAACATCTGCAAGAATCATTTAACATGTCTGTTCAATAAATTTAATAATGTCGATGAAGGTATCAATTGCGAAACTGGTCTTTACTCTCGTGGTATTCTCAAGCTTCGAAGGTCTGAGCGAAAAATCTACTGCATTTGCTAGGAGCCTGGACGTGCTAAAGATATGCTTCATAAGAAATGTAACCAATCATCTTAAGTATACCTATGCATTTTTTTGTAAATGGGCTACACATATATATTAATTTCTTGCATTAAATATTTTTATGGGAGTAAAGGAATATTCATAAGGTGAAAAAACGAAGCAAAAGCACTAAAATCCATTAGATAAAACCACTATTGCAAAAAAGTAATAAAAAGTCCATTAAACGTGCATTAATTTTCCGAACTCGAGCATTAGAAAATGAACATTTGTCACCGTATAATTTATTAGCAATTTCGTGTCATCGTAATGCGCGCGACAAATGACTGGTTTTGCCCAAAAGGACGTCACCGCCAACATATAATTTGTCATGGTAAAATATCATACTAACCTCACTTTAGCGCTCTGCCACGCCAGTTCTCTCTTTCTCCCCAGCGAACTCATAAATTACAATAAAATTCAAAAAATTAGTTATGCCTTTATGTGCTATTCAATTTGAGTCGGACGTTTGTTTTACAGCTGCCATTTACTTGGCGCTATTAATATGCCACATGTTGTTGACAGAGTTGTTGTAATTTTTTTTTTGGAATTTCATTTGCTACGCTCGAGAACGTCAACAAACGGCTAGACAGCAGGCATGCAAAATAATAATAGTAGTTAATAGGTGACAGGCAAATGCTCGCCTCTGATTAATTCGAGCAGTGAATTCCAGGCATTGTAAATCTGGGTGGCCATGAACACTGAAGCGCTGTTTACGATTTCAATGTGGATGTGAGTGAAAACAATGCATTCTGAGGAGTAAGTGTAAACGAGATTATTAAAATAAATATTATATTATTGCTTTTTATTGAATACATCCTATACCTGTATAGGAACTTTTAAACTACAATATCTATATTTATTAGCAATCAGTGAATTGTAATTGAGTACAATTAATTAATTGTTTATTTGAAAACAAATATTTTATAGTTTACTTACTTATTAGAACTAAATTTTTTATTTACATTCAATTAGTTGATTGAACTCAATTCGTTAATTACACTCAAATAGTTTATTATATTCAATAAGTAAATTGCTCTTTATTTACTTAATATATTAATTGTTCAATTCGCACGTTGGACATAGTTCAACTCAATTAGTCAATTGAACTCAATTAGCTAATTAAACTCAATATTATTTATTTATTCAATAATTGTTCAATTTGTAAGTTTGACTTAATTTTTCAATAAGTAGTGAACTCAATTATCCAATTTTTCAGTGTGATGAAATAAATTCAGTTATTTAACTGTTAGGTTAGAAACTTAGCAGTAAATAGTTTAAAGGTAAATTAGTTGTCTCAACTCAATTACTTTATTGCTTAATTATACACAATAGTAAATTTGAAGAACTATTTTTTGTGCGATTACGCCTGAAAATATATTAAACTTTGGAACAAAGTATTAAAGAGAGGACTGTCAAGAAATACATACATGTGAAAATAGTCATCGTCTGTACAACCTCATTGATGGGAACTTTGTGAGATTATTAATCGCATTTCTTAGTTGTTACTTTGACTGATGTGACGTGCCGATGTATGGTGGTCTGACACACATAACAGACTGTGAACACTTGCATAGAACAGAGTGCTTAGTGGTTGTCGGACAAGAATTGGAGCGGGATGAAGGTTGGGAGGGACTAATCACATCGTAATCATGCTGAGTGTTTGAGCTCCTGGAGTCTGTACATATTTTTATTTAGTCCTTCGTCTGGAATGGCGGCGCAGTGCGCGATAACTGAGCCTTTAGGAAATATATAAATTACTCAACACACCTGTCCTTTTCAGATTCATAGTGAGACAAAAATTGCAGTGGGACAACAGGAAAGTGAAGACCAATTACAGAAGTCCAAAACATTGCCATAATAGTCCTTTCATGTTCTCTGAGTGCATACATACATTCTCAAATTTACATATATATATGTCAATATATGCATCAATTAACAAGCAAAGCCATAATATTAGCTAAGTATTCACATAACAGTACATATGTAATATGCATGCCTGTGCGATGGATGCACATGCGGCTAACCAGATGTTTATGTGTTCATTACATCTTTGAGCACCCTATATCACTGCTATGTGCGAGTGAGCAGGCAAGCAACGGTGTACATCACCGCTTTATTGACCCATCGGAGTGGCAATGATGAATGGCTGTTGCCATGACGAATCTGGAAGCGGTTAAATTTGCCCAAATTACCACATGCCTGACTGATTAACTATACGGATGTATGTATTTGTGAATGTGTTTCTGTGTAATTGTGGCATAACACTGCAATGCGCTGATGGCCGTTGGCGTATACTTTTAATTCAGTCAGAATTATTCTGTCGTCGAGCTTGCCGGTAAGTTGAGCTATGTAAATATAAATTTACTGCCCTCCTCCCTTCGTCTGTCCCTACCTCAGCTGCTGTGTTTCATTGCTTTCAATGTCATTTCATAGAATTTCGGAATTGGCGCGTTGCATGCATACACGCGAGAAATAATTTCACGGGTTAGTGGTGCATGTGTTAATGAGCCTAAAACAAACGCAGTTTATTCGTGGTTAAGGAAAATCGAAAAAAGTTTAATACCTAACCTACATAAATGAATAATTTTGGGTTTACATTTGAATTTAAAATTTGTACTTAAAAGAACTTAATTTTTATATAATTTTTGGTTTTA
>NW_017534919.1:643916-676134 GCF_001853355.1 Bactrocera latifrons
AAATTTTCAGTTTAATATTTTTATAAATTTGAAATTTTATTTTACTTTGTAAGTTTTCTAATTCTGAAATTTTGTGTAAAAAGAGCGAAAATCCACTAACAAAACTTAATCACATATTTATTGAGCTAAATTTCATATTTATGTATATATGAACAATAAATTGGCTGGCCACAGCCATATTTTATTAAACATATTAAACAAACATTACACATACGCCGTTTGCACACATTACTCCTGTCATCCGCCGCATTTTCGTGGTCTGAATTTATTTAAAGTCTATTTATTTTATATCAAATATTGACGCACGATTTTCCATTGGATTTTGCCATTTGCCGTCACGCATACGCCACGTTGGCTAATTGATAGGCACGGTCCTACAAGAATTTATGCAGTAGTTGCACTGTCGGTTTTTTGGTTTTTGCGCAAATTCTCCACTGGTAGCTCTTTTATATATCGCTGTGCGAATGCGATTTGCATTATAAACACAATTTTAACGTTCTATCAAAGCATTTTAATCACTCATACGAACTGTTGACCGGTTAATTAATGGGCTGCAGCGCAATAGCGCGGTATAATTATGGTTACTATAATTATTTACGACTATTTATGCATAACAAAAATTCTATTTTCTTAAATGTACAAGTTTTAGAAATTTTTTCAATATTGTATTACACATAAATCACCAACCATATTAGGGAGTTCATAACATTTCAGTGGTAAAATGAAAGAGGAATATATATGGTATATAAAAATATAAAAATATACCATATATACATGCACATTTTAAAGAAAAAGCAAAACGTTTGAGTATACATAGATTGGCTTATACATTGTTGAAAAGGTAAAAGCTGCTATATTTTCATTTTTTTCAGTAACCAAATATGTATATTTTTCTTCCACTTATTTGAAAATTTATGGAGTGCTAAGATAATAGCAAATGATAATCGGAAGGTACCAAGACTGGTGAATACGGTGTGATATCAGCAACGATAATTAACCCATTTGGAATTCTTGAAATAAATCCGCATTTCATCGTCAGTAACAATCCGATGAAAAACCGATTTTCGTACGTATCTTTGAAGCAAAATTTAAAAAATGTTTTTGGAATTCCATTTGTCTTTCCTTAAAATCATGTGCCTCCCATTTTAAACAGTTTTGGATCTTTTCTGTAGCTTTCTCTCCTGTACTTTTGACATGGCTGCCATTTCCGTTTGGCTGAAAGTGTCATCATATTGTATGCTTGCAGTTCGACGTTCCCAAACTATGTCGTGGTCTTCCACGTTCTTAATTTCTCACATCAAAATTATTGTCTCGCTGAAGCGATCTTTTGCATATTGTTTCTAATAAAGTATATTTTCTAAATCACATCGAAAAGTATTCCATGCAACTCTGAAGCACCTTTCTCCAAATTTTAACAAAAAACTAATCCATTCGCATATCAACACTATTTGGTGCAATTTGACATGTTCAACACAATAAAAAATTATGATGTTGTTTGTTCAATGGCTGTAAGGCTATTGGATATGTTTTGCAAATGTTATGCCAACGAAATAAAAAGACTTAAGACTACTTTAAGAGAAATGTTACTCACAAATTTGTATCTTAACGCTCACTTCATACCGGTTCCGGCAATTGTTATAAGTAATAAATAAGCAACGAGAAGTCATGTCAAAATTTATTATGGTACGCTTTAAATATGTATGTCATAAAAAATTTCAATCCCTAAAAAATAAATAATAATAAGGATAATTAATTAAAACAATTTTTTTAAACTTGAGCCTCACTTTCATTAAAAAGTTACCAGCCCGCATTATTTTAGTCATTAACTTACTAACATTTTATTTTTCTTTATCCTATTTTTTACACTTTAACATTTGTATAATTTTTTTGCATTTCAAATTCAATATTTTATATTAAAAATCTGATAAACTCCTTCTAAATAATAAGGCTACTGCATGAAATATGAATGTTTTAAGTGAAATGTTCTGCAAAAAGTATAATTTCTTTTAAAATTGTTCAAAATTCATGAATATTTTCATTACAACAACTTCAGTAAGCACTTTTCTGTTCAAAAGTTCAAACCGATTTACTAAACAAAATGACACTCACGACTTGCTCCCAACGAGCACCACATATTCTTCTAAACATCACACAATTAGTCATGAATTTTGCTGACCGCTGTGTAGCCAAACAGCTGCTCAGCGCCAAAACAAATACATTTATTGACTCAAGAAATATCAGTTTTTCAATAGTGAGCGACTTAAGCGACCATTAATCTACATCAAATTCTAAGAACACTCATTGCAACCATGTTTCATTGACAAATATTGACTCCCAGTTCGCCGCTTGCCATGAGAAAGTAGTCGATTTATTATTCTTGGCTATGCTGGTCAGTCGGGGCGTATGAGTAATTTTCTAGTGTTCATGATATGCCAGTGTTTTATACAATTTGTTCGTGCTGATTTGTATATTAAGTTAGTATTATATATTAAAATACATAAATTAGTAAAGCATAATGCATAGCTTATACTTTTTTTTGTGCTCTAAGATTGACGTATAAATTGTTTAGTGGAAGCCAAAACATGTAAATATACATGTAAGTATGCTTACATATGTGTATATATATGTATAACTTGTTGAGTTGTTAGTAAATTCTCCAAACAAACCAAACAAAGTGATTGACTGTTTCTAGATTTCATGGTGGATATTATAAATGTTGAAACTACTTAAGTTTGTATTTTAAAAGGTGAAGGGTATCCTTTGAGTTGGCTACATTTCGTGTCTAATAAAGTTTTTTCTTTCTTTGGAAGAATTTTCTACTATATCCAATAGTTCTTCAAAGTTGGCTTTCTATCTGTCGAGAGGCTTTTAGAAGCACATCCTAAAGGAAAGTAGCTGGTTTACCTCGTACTATATACTATACGTATGCAGACATTTCTGAAAATTTTCAGTGAAAATCTTTTTTTTTTTTGTAGTGCATATTTTTCGTTTCTATCTTTCTCCATAAAAAATTGTCTTTGAAAATGTTACAGTGTTATTTCTATAGTATATCGTCGTTTCGATATTGTAGAAGGGATATTGCTTATGGAATTAGAAATAATATGTGTGAAGTTAGATAATAATTATGCTTTCATAACATATTCATAAGATGTGATCTTTATAAATATGCTCTTACGTAGTTTTGGCCAATCAGAGAGAAAATAAAAGGTTTGATATTTGTTCTTATTTGTACTTTTTATCATGGGTATAACAAGGAAACAAGTTCTTGATGCCCAGGAGGATTTATCCGAAAAGATTTTATTTTCATTATGAAGGGGAGAATTCAAAACCTCAAGAGAAAATTGGATGATCTAAATATGATGACAGAAATAAATGATCTTCACAAAAAACATAAGAAAGCTTTGGCAGTATTTGGTTCAAGTCCGATTATAATGAAGAAATGTATGATTTGTTCGAAGGAATATTTTCGAGTGCTCCATAACTATGCAGAAAGATTACGAAAAGTAGAAGAAAAAACTAATAATGATACCTAAATTATATCTACCTTTTACAACTGCAAAGAAACTAAAATTAACTAATGTGAACGAAAAGATAGAAATATTATAGAAATTAATAACAGCTAGATTATTCCTTCAACAAAGAAAAAGATGAATCTGGAATTTTCACTGAGAAACTCAAAATCAGAGATCAACAAGTCAAATTTAACAAAAAAATTATCGAATAAACGGTACCACTAGAAGAAGCTTACCCAAACTTTGAACGAATATGGGATCAACGAGTCAAATTTAACAAAAAAATGATCGAAAAAACGATACCACTAGAAGAAGCTTACCCAAACTTTGAACGAATATGGGAAACTAAAAGCATGGGCATAAAGAAAGCAGTGAAAAACATAAGGGAAATGATGAAATGATTGTAGTAATGATTATTCAGGGAGAAGGTTATACTCAACTAACAAAATGGCTTCCTAGGAAAGTCATAAAATCACTGCCACTGTGCTCGAATTGTTCCGTTGAAGCTTTCCAACAACACATACAATTCAGATGAAGATTTTTTTTTTAAAGAGCAGTTTGATTTTGAATAACTTAAAAACAAATTACATAGCAATTATTAGTAATATTCATACATATACTTATGGTATATAATTAATTCCTTAATATTTTAGCTTCCAACTAAGCTATGCGGTTTTTTAGACTTAATCGACTAGAGCGGCATGTGGCGAAAAGAAGATTTCTCGTCTCCTCGTTCACATGTGTTTTAAGTCTTTTGTAGTGGGCATCTGCCTGACTCCTTATTTCCTCGGCGACTGTATTCATCCTTAGATATTGATGAATATCAGCATTTCTGCAGTACCAGGGAGCATTTGCAATGCCTCTTAGCACCTTGCTTTGGAAACGTTTTATAATATTAATACTGCCATCTTTGGCACATCCCAACAGTTGTGCACCATATAACCATACCGGCTTGATAATTTGTTTATAAAGAACTAATTTGTTGTATACGGACAGGTTAGGTGTGCTCCTCAACTTTCCAAAATAAATAAGTTTTTAAAGGAAAATTCAAAAAAATTTCGATTATAAAATATTTGATTTTTATGTTAAAGGAAAGAAAAGGAAAGAAATTTCATGTCTAACGAAAGTGATTAGAAATTTAAGTACTACCTATAAAGTAACATTAGCTGTTTCATAGGAAATTACCAAAACTAAATTTGTTCCGTCAAAAGGTATCGTAACTTAAAATCAAAGCTATACACTCTCGCACCCAAATCTAAAAAATTGTGTATACGCGTGTATATTATAATTGCACGCCGCCCTAAAATTAGCGCACAATTTTATTAAAACTATTATAATTGCAAATTATTCGCTTTCGGCAGTTTTTTTTTCTTAATTACTCGTTATATATCCTTGCTTGCTCTTTTTTCTCATCTCATTTGCTTTCAACAATATCGTCACTGCATTTTAGGGTTTTTTTTAAGTCGAGCGCAAACTTTAGAAACTGCCGTCAACGCCTCGCTCATTAACTAGCATGGCTGCCTACCCGATTTCTCACAACGACCTACCTCTCTAGCCGACTGCAATTTTCAACACGAATTTTCCACTGCTATACTTGTTAACTAGTTAGTGGTCCGGCGCAACTTGTTGTTTTTTTTTTTTTTTTTCATTTGCCTACGAAGTGTGCAGCGGCGCATTTGTCGGCTTGTTTTTTAAAGTAAGTTTTTTTCGTTGCCCACTTCAAAGGAACGCGGAATTATTTTATCGGACACAGCAGCACGGTTTAGCTAAGTAACGGCAGGCGGAAGTGCTTGTATACGTTCGCTGCAAATATGGCCCAACTAGTTTTTGGAAATGTAGGCGTTGAGGGCGTCTAGCGCGGAAGGAAATTATAAAAAATTTTGCGCTTTCAACGCTGACATGCAAGTAGCACGTTGGTTGAATAGTTGCGCTGTTAATGGCTTTTGTCTTTGAAGTGAGCAGCAGAGTTCGACAGAGAGAATGAGAGCACGGCTAGTAATCGCCATCAATTCCTTCTAACAAGTTAAATTCGAATTATGCGCAATACAAACTTTTAAGAAGTAATTTGCATATTAAAGCAACTTCTTGAGCTAAACAAACGTCAATCTAGGTTCACGATAAGAGATCATTTAATGAATTGTGTTGTAAGGACATCAGCATTGTATCACTTGCTGAGTTTTATTCTAGATAGTTACTTCTGGCCCTATTATTTCACACGTTGAACGTTATAATTGCTTTGATTTGTGCACTTCTATATATATTAAGTTCGAAAAGCTTGCAAGTGAATACGTTAGATGCCTTTTCTAATAAAGGTGGAATCAGAATTTATCCGTCTGGCTACTGAATGAGTACTGGAAATGCACAAACCGATAAAAAATATACAAAATGAAATTTTCGATAGGGCTGACAGACGGATCAGGTGTGATGGATTGTCTTAAGAACATGCGAAATCGCAGAGATCATTTGCAAGGTTACCGAAGGAAAACACTTCTCGGAAATACTGCAGGACGATGACTTTTACTAAATTTAATACAGCAACTATATTCGCCAACTTTACAGAATCACTTACATATGTACTCGTATGTAGTCATATATTTGCATATTCATGTGCACTCCACTTAATTCCATTTTTCGTTAACCCATATTTGCGAAAGCTGCTTAAGAAGAATATGCAGGCATAATAAGAAAAATAAGAAACCAAAAACGTTTACTTCGGCTGCACCGCAACTATAATACCGTCCACATTATTACTTTTCCTATGCATAACAGGATATAAAATTATTTACTTCTTGATGAAGATGATCATTCAGTTTGTATGATAGCTATATGTTATAGTGGTCCGATTCTAAAACATAAGCAGCCTTCTGGGGAGAAATATATGCATGTACAAATTCCGTTCGTTATTTCAAAATCTGAAGGACTGATTCGGGTAAATACAAACGGTCAAACAGAAAGACAAGCTTAAAACTACTTCGTCATATTGATCAATTATATACATATATATTTTATAGATCCTCCAACGTTTTCTGCTGGATTTTACTCCGTGGCAAACTACATATATGCTGTTCAGGGTATACAAAATATAAAAATAAAATACAACCCGAAAACGCTTAGCGCCACCTCAGCGCCTTAGCGAAGTAAATAAAATCTAACCGAATTTCAGCTGAAAAGCGGCGTAATCGGCAAATGTAGGTGCTACAGCAGCAAGAACTACATACCTGTATGTACATATGTGCTCGCACAATTTCATACAAACAAGTGTGTGTGTTTTTGCATTTTGTTGGTGCTTTGCAAAGAAAATGTGTTAAGCAAGGCACGCTCGTCGTTTGTTTGTTTGCGTCTTGGCACTTAAGTTGAAAGGAAGGTAAACTCGAGCAGCATGTAGGTAGAAACGCGTCAGTGTATGTGAGTTTACTTAGGTAAAACGCATTTTAAATATGCACAGCCACACAAGCATGTAAAGATGTGCATAAATACAAAACCGCACATACATATAAACAAATATGTATATACAGCTTATGACAGCTAATTATTTCCAATAAATCACGTATATTTATTGTATTTTTATTGAAACGTATGTTAAACTTAAACTCTAGTAGAATTATTTTTTTTTTAATTCGTGTTTGTTTTGAAGATTTTAACAAAAACATGTGAAATCAACGACTCGCGCGCGACAACTAATTTAAAACGAAACTATTTTATCGACAAAAAATAATGATATTACGAAAGTTTGCTTCCTTTCAGTTAATATGTTGTTAGTTATTTCTTTAACTTTAATATTGCTTCACATCGGTTCCTAACTTACGTTATAAAACTCTGACAGCGCGCCCATGGGGTAGCTTGCCATGCCGTGCTAATTTTATCACAAAGTACATCCATATTTGGTATATTTTTAGTGCATATGGCTCTTTTAACCATAAATATTCAATAGGGTTTAAGTCTGGACTGAACGATTCTAACACCAAAACATTGAAAGAATTTTCATTAAAAAACTTCTTTTATTTCAACTTAGACGTATGCTTTGAATTGTTATCTTGCTTATAACAGGGAACTTTTCCTCAGCCCATGGCAACGTGATGTTTTTTAGGAGGTGGACATATTTCTCTTTTTTTAAAAGTACATCAATCGTTTTGAGCGGACCTACCAGGAAAAACATTCCCATACTAAGATTGATTCTTCACCATGCTTTACTAAGCGTGAAATATGGCGAGGATCAAATTCTTGATATATTGGTCGGCGAACATACCTGCAACCATCAGGACCTCAGCGTTTAGTTTTTGTTACAACGTTCCAAACGACATATCTCCATTGATTTGTTGTCTTAAGTATTTTAAATTGTATAACATATCTTTGTAATTGTATTAAATACAATTGTATAGTAGGTGTTGGCAAAGTCGACACGTCGTTTCTACGAATCTTAGTCAGAAGTCGGTTCCTGCGTGCTGCCCTGCCGTGAAGTCCAGATTCGACCAAACGCCGGGCAATTATTCTCTTGGATATTTGGATATTGTATTCGCCTTGAATTTCATGTAGAATGTCAGTGGAACTCTTTTTTGGGTGACTTCGCGAGATAGTATTAATTTTTTGCGGTCTATATCTGCTGTAGTTTTTCGGGTTTTTTCTTTGCGTGCAAATTAAAAATGGTTTTAAATTTCTGTATATGCTTATTTACATTCAAAACAATTTTTGTTGAGCATTTGATCTAATTCACAATTTATTTGTACGTCTTTCCACACTGACGAAGTTCAAAAATGTAACTAAGTAGGGCAGATGTCCATCTGCAGCTTTTTCTCATTAAAAACTTGAATAATACATTTCAATATATTTTAAAACCACTTCGCCTTCTATATCGAAACGCATTTACTATTTGGGGGAAAAATTAAAAGCATTAAAGGAACTTTAACTTCACAACTACAAAACAGAGTGAATTCCGTAGTAAATAGAGTAACGCAACCATGCTGAACTTTTAGTAACATAAATAACAGTATATCAAAAATTTGTATCATTTCGTTTCTAATTAGCTGTAAACAGCTGTACATATGTGGTAGCTTTCAGCATCTTCATATGTATTTTTGCGTCTATGCCTCTGTGTGTGGGTGTATTAGTTAGCAGTTATCTAACCAGACGCTTAGTTCTCGCTCCATTTAGCGCCATTGGCACTACTTGTTCGTGCCTAGAGGGCATGGTTGGTAACTCTGCATGCCAGCACAAATCTTACTTTGGTGCAGTCTCCATTCAGACGTTGGTTCAACTTCGCATGCCGGGTTTGTTGACTTTCATTTAAGCAGTTAAGTTTTCGCGTTGCCTTGTTTGCCGGTATTTTCGTAACTAAATTTGTTTGCTGTAGCGTTCGTTTGTGTACCTATACACATTTTCTTATTGAAAGACACACACACACAGGCATGTTCATCGTTCGAGTTAGCATTTGCTTATGCTATCCAAATTAATGAGTACTTATGTGCAAAGCAACCACTGAAGTTGATTAAATTATATAAGCATATTCAGGGAAAAGAAAGGCGTGCTTTATACATACATATACATCTTTATTATCTCATATTATATTAATTTTGATTTTGCATACTCATTTCATTTTAGTAAAGAGATATTAAAGATGAATGAGTGAAAGCAAAGGCTGCCTCAATATTTCCAAGAAATTTAGAATTAAAATATTAAGTCTTTAAACTTTTTGTTTTAAATTTCGCGGGAAAACCCTTTTGTCGAAATATTTGTTGTTTTTTAGTTGGTATGACTTTTAGTGGCAAGTGGCGTTCGATGATGATTGCCTTGTTGCGAGCAAGTGTTTTTGGTTGCACACAATATTCAAGGAAGATCGAAAACGCGTAGACGATGAACCATGTTCATGACGGTCATCAACATCAACTGATGATCTACACTTCAATAGAATTAAGAAATTGGTGATTGAGGATCGACAATAAACAGCGAGAGTTTTTAGTGTCATTATTTGAATATCGGAAGGATCAATGAAAACCAGTTTGAAAGATCACTTGTGCCTAAGAAAAGTGAATGCACTTTCCGTTCCAAAATCGTTCCTTTTTTCGAGAAACGAGATCGCGTTAACATCTGCGAAACAATGCTTTCCGATTACCAGGTTATCATGAAACGTATTTTTACTGGTCATGACTTTCGTACCTATGTCTGCGACTCAAAAATAGAAGATAAATCGACCAAATATCGTGGAAAAGTCGAGGCAAAAAATCACGTCAAAGCAGGTGTATGATCCAAGTTGTATTGACACTTCTTTTCGACTATCGAGGTGTGGTGCACTCCGAGTTCCTTCCGACTGGCCAAACTACTTATTAACAAAGAATACTATTTGAATATTATGCGTTGAAGTTATTCGTAAAAAGAAGCCGGAAGTATGGGCCGACAACTGCTGATTTTTGCATCACGCTAATGCGCCATCGCATACTGCATTTATTCTATGTGAGTTTTTGTGAAAATTTTTAAACAAGATCGTGCCGCAACTACCGTATTCGCCAGAAGGCATTGAAGGCTTTTTCGTAAATTCACAATTACAACTGTTACAAGGGTCAAAGTGATTACTTTGAGGGGGACGGCATAGATTTTAAACAATAAATTAAGTATTCTAAAATTATTAACAAATTCTTACTCTTTTTTCTCATTGTAATATATTTCAACCAACGATGGAGGTAACGGAAAATGTCATAAAATGGTTTTTATTTTCGCAATTCCATTATTAACTTTCAGGAAACAAATTTCAGTGATTTTAATAAAAAATATTTTAGTTTTTACGACATACACACCCATGCAATCTCACAAAGGCCAGCAATAAATGATTCAGTTACTTGAAGTACCCTACGAACAATGGGAAAAAGAGCATCTTTTATGCCACTATAATGTGGTCTCACTTTGCGCTCTTCATTTGAGCACTTCTACATGCCAGCGGGACCACTTTATAGTCAAGAGGGCAACACATACGTTCATGTTTATAGACAACCAAAACGGGAATGAATCTTTTCGCGGATGCTACATAGCATGTGGCAAGTACTGTCAACTGTCATGTAAGCCATTGCACACATACATGTACAAAGATGTGTCTGCGTATCCGTATGCCATTTCAACGAGGCGGAAACTACACCATATTGTCTGTCAACCATTATTGTCGCACAATCGAAAAAACGTGTTAAAAACTACCTCCGTGTTGTAAATGAGCATTACCGCTGTGTTGAGCTAGCGAAAGGTGTGCTTGTGAGTGAGGGAAGAGTAGTGCCTAGTGGGTGTAGTAGCAGATTTGTGTCACCATGTCGCTCGTAATGGTAGTGGCAACACGCTGTTTCGGTATTGCTGTCGCCTGTAGGCGTGGACACTGCGAAAATGCAATCACTGTCGTTATTGCTTGGATTTTTTTTAACAGTTTTGCAATGCAAGAGAGCGAGTATTAATTGTTGTGTGGTAGAATGTGTGTGGAACATAATCAGATTAACATTTTTGGGGCAAAGCACAAATTAAATTGAATTAAGCTTGTTATTTGAGCATTTTGTCAGCATTCTGTGTGAAAGTTTCTGTAAAAAAGCTTTACATGTTAGTTCATCAGTTAGAGGAAACAAACAAGTAAGGAAGGGCTAAGTTCGGGTGCCACCGAACATTTTATACTCTCGCATGACAAATTTCATCAAGATATCTCAATTTTTACTCAAGTTACAGCTTGCTCGGGCGGATAGACATACATATGGATTTCAACTTTACTCGTCACCCTGATCACTTTGGTATATGTAACCATATATCTGACGATATATGCAACTTATTAGCAACTTTATTGCGAGAGTATAAAAATGATGCTCTTCTGAATTACATAAAAGTATTTGAGAGATTTACCGATATTTTCGGTGAAAAATTAGGTTACGTTAGGTTAGGCACTGAGTTCTTCGTGTTCGATATCGGGGACCTTGAAAAGTTATAGTCCGATCCTGACAATTTTTCCACAAGGGATACCTCAGCTCAAATACCGTATTTGTGTAAAGTTTTATTCCGCTATCATCATTGGTTCCTAATGCATATATAATACAGAGAAGGCGTCAGATGGAATTCAAAATAGCGTTATATTAGAAGAAGGCATGGTTGTTAACCGATTTTACCCAGACTTCGTACATGTCATCAGGGTGTAAAGAAAATATTATATACCGAATTTCATTGTTATCGGTCAAGTAGTCCCTGAGATATGGTTTTTGGGCCATAAGTGGGCGACGCCACGCGCATTTTCAATTTAAAAAAAATAAAAGCCTGGGTGCAGCTTTTTTGTGCCATTTCTGATGTTTTTTGTTAGTCGGTTAACACACTTTTACTGATTTTCAACATAACCTTTGTATGGGAGGTGGGCGATATCCGATTTCTTCCATTTTTGAACTGTATATGGAAATGCCTAAAAGAAACGACTCTATAGAGTTTGGTTGACATAGCTATAGTAGTTTCCGAGATATGTACAAGGAACTTTTTGGGGGGCGGGGCCACGCCCACTTTCCAAAATAATTACGTCCAAATATGCCCCTCCCTAATGTGATCCTTTGTGCCAAATTTCATATTAATATCTTTGTTTATGTCTTAGTTATGACACTTTATATGTTTTCGGTTTCCGCCATTTTGTGGGCGTGGCAGGCTGTCGACTTTGCCCAACTCCGAACTTAACCTTCTTATGGAGCCAAGAAATACGTGTACGTCATCATAATATCTCAACTTTTACTCAAGTTACAGCTTGCACGGACGGACGGACGGTCAGACGGACAGACAGACATCCGGATTTCAACTTTACTCGTCRCCCTGATCACTTTGGTATATATAACCCTACATCTGACTCTTTTAGTTTTAGAACAAAGGTTATGGAACAAAACTAAAATACTGACATTACAAACGATGGTGAAAAAAAAAAAAAAAGAAAAAAAAAAAAAAAAAAAAAAATTTTTGAGCACATAAAGCACTTAGGACTCGATGTTTGATTGACTCTCTTTAAATGGCAATAGCTTTGACAGTTAGAACTTTTGAAATACCGCTATATAAACCAATTTTTGGAAACATTATTATTTTTAAGAAGATTTCTGTCAATAATACCTGCACACTTTCGCTTAAAATATTAATCTAAAGTTCTCCGCTTCCTCAAATCTAAATTAGGCCACGTATATATCCGAGTTAAGTTCACAAGTTGCTCGTTAACCCAGTTATTTTCATTAGCTGCTTATAGACATGACACTTCCAACAAGACAGCATAGGTTGGCTGCTGTCAAAAAGGTGCAAATGTTGAATGAATTAGGCGAGCGAGAGAGCAGCGTAGTATAATTGAGTGACAATGAAGAAGTTTTCCACCAACGAAATTAACAAAAATTTCCGCCATCCGTATAGACAAGTCATACGGGTGTCATATGCACACAGATAGGTGATATTTTGAATAGGTATATATATGTAGATATGTGTCTGTGTGTGTGAGGTTAAACATTATTTCAGCATAAGTGCAGTTAAGCACGAATATCCAGGCGGAATGCCAGGAGGCGAGTTAAGAGCACTGAAAAATGTGATGTTGTTTGAGCACTAATATGTGGCACCAGGTTTATTTAACACAGCTTTGATTCAAGTCAGCACGAAGATCTAAAATAACATGTTAGTATATGACTGATTAGGTCTAAAGGGTTAGATCGTATCCACCCAATCAACCAAGTGCCAGCCTCTGAGTCTCCAAATCAATCACTTTCCTACAGGCAGGGTGCATTCAATTCACGGCGTATATATTTTTAATGCTTAGCGATTTCATATATTGTCCTCAATACGCTCTCATATCTCCCTATATTTTAATCATATACGCTATGCTAATAGTTATACCTGTGTTTGCTTTTTATACTCTCGCAACAAAGTTGCTAAAGAGAGTATTATAGTTTTGTTCACATAACGGTTGTTTGTAAGTCCTAAAACTAAAAGAGTTAGATATAGGGTTATATATACCAAAGTGATCAGGGTGACGAGTARAGTTGAAATCCGGATGTCTGTCTGTCCGCCCATCCGTCTGTCCGTCTATCCGTCCGTCCATGCAAGCTGTAACTTGAGTCAAAATTGAGATATCATGATGAAATTTGGTACACGTATTTCTTGGCTTCGTAAGAAGGTTAAGTTCGAAGATGGGCAAAATCGGCCCACTGCCACGCCCACAAAATGGCGGAAACCGAAAACCTATAAAGTGTCATAACTAAGCCATAAATAAAGATATTAATGGCAAAAAGGATCGCATTAGGGAGGGGCATATTTGGACGTAAGTCCTACTAAGTTTTTTGTACATATCTCGGAAACTACTATAGCTATGTCAACCAAACTCTATAGAGTCGTTTACTTTAGGCATTTCCATATACAGTTCAAAAATAGAAGAAATCGGATAATAACCACGCCCACCTCCGATACAAAGGTTATGTTGAACATCACTAAAAGTGCGTTAACCGACTAACATAAAACGTCAGAAACACTAAATTTTACGGAAGAAATGTCAGAAGGAAGCTGCATCCAGGCTTTTTTTAAAAATTGAAAATGTTCGTGGCGTCGCCCACTTAGGGCCCAAAAACCATATCTCAGGGACTACTTGACCGATTTCAACGAAATTCGGTATATAATATTTTCTTAACACCCTGATGACATGTACTAAATACGGGTGAAATCTGTTCACAACCACGCCTGAAATCCCGATTATCACTTTATCATGCGAGAGTATAAAATGTTCGGTGACACCCGAACTTTGCCCTTCCTTACTTGTTAGCTTTGGTTTCGATTTCTGGCTTACTATCATTTGCATTGTTGTTACTTACTTTTTGTAATTTTTTTTTAGGTTAAGCTTAATTTGTTTTTTGCTGAAAAAATTAATTTAATTCTAGAAATTGTTTTACTTTTGCATAAAGTTGCTTATCATCGGCTTATCGCATGTTAGCGTTAGCTTTCTGTCTCGTTGCATAGTTATACAAGCGCATTTTGTTGTCGTATTTTCCAACATAACTGTCATGTGTGGTATGAAGAGAGTGGCTTTAGAGGAAAACATGCTTATGCGTTTGCATATACATACATGTGTATTCTAAATATTATACAATTTGCTTTCCAAAGTAAACAGGACGTAAAAAAACAGAACAAATAGTTTCTTCGACAATATCAATTTATTTAATTTAAAATAGTCTCCTGGCACGGTCCAAAAGCTTGTCGAACAAGTGTTTTAGCTCGTTCGGTCAAAATGCGATAAATCGATGTTTTGGAGATGTTCAATTCTATTTCCATGAATTTAAATGTTGATTTCGGCGGATTTTTGATGAATTCGCGCACAGTTTCTATGGAATTTTCGGTGATCACGGATTTTGATTGGCCCACCTGTTGATCGTCATTTATGTCCTCACGACCACTTTGAAAACGTTGAAACCACTTGTGCACTCTGCTACGGGATAGGCAATCATCGTCATAAACTTGTTTTAGCAATTAAAACGTTGCGGTAAAAGTTTTAGAAATTTAAAATTAAAATTTAATGCTGACAACTAAAACGCAATACTTTCACTTCCAGTCAATGAAATGTCATGAAATTCTCACTGGACAAACGATAAAGATAACAGATTCTAACGCACCAGTCCACATATAGATTCAAAAAGTCTTGTTTACTTTGGAACTTGTATACGGTAAATCTATTTTACAGGAATGCCATTAAATCGTAATGCGCAAAGTTGGTTCGAGTAATAATAAAGTACTTTAATTACTTTCGGAATTATGCAATATTTTAATATGGGAATCCAAGTACTGATAATGTTATATTGATATAAAAAAGTCGTTGGAGACAAATATTGACTTCTTTAAATTATACTCGATGTTAGACTTTAGACTTTTAAAAACTTTCAAAGAGACGCCTATCTGTTATCGAGTCTACCTTAAAAGGCTTCCAAAGAACCATTTTAGTTTGAGAGAAGGAAAGCATAATTTTTAGTATACAAAGGAATGACGATAATTTCGAAAACATAGTGATTTTAGGATGATCAAATATGGAACTAGACTATGGGATCGCTTTCGAATTTCTAACTTGAAATATTTTTCTGGAAACTAAACCACTTAATAAGCACACTTTTCGCACCTCCCTTTTCGACCAACCAACCAAACCACCTAATAAATGTGGACTTTAGGTGTGCTCCCTAGTTTGCTAGCCTAAAAAAACAACAAAATCTTAAGACGAGACATAAAATTTTTGAATGAAAAAATTGTTTCAAGAAAAAGATAAAAGTTTTGAAAAACCTAATAAATTTTTTGAAGATCTGGCTTACCCCGTGGATGGAACCTTAAAGTAAGGGACAACTTCGAAACCTAAAAGGGAGTGACTTACCTCTTCTGATGCTCTCCGGAAGGGAAATACCATCACTAACCCACCGACTGAGTACTATATTTACATTGCCAGCCAACAAAAAAAATTTGTCATTAAAATTCCACTCAGCTGCCAAAACATTTTCCCACATTTTTCATTTCATTTACAATTCGAGTGCGCAGCTGTTATACTCTGTGTTTTGTATTATATACATGTGTACTGACATGAATGCTGTGTATGATCTCCGCTTCGGAAATTTTATATGGAAAATTTTAATTAATTTTAAGTATAATAACATTTTAACAGACCAAAATATACACACTCACATACACGTATACCCAAACAAGAGAGATAGTGATAGCTCAGAATGATAATGAAAGTGTGTAAAACAAGGGGGCGCCGCAGATCCATAACTGACTGAGGCAGCCGAAAGTAGTTAAGAAAGGAAATTTATTACCCAACAAAACTGAGCTGTGGAAAAAAAAAACAAAGTGATTGCAACTTTCAGCTAGAAACAAGCGGCAAACTCTGAAAGAAGGCAGGTGTTTGTGTGTATGTGTAAAGAGTTAGAATGCTGATAGTAAGGACTGACGTGGTAAGTGAATCAGGCCATTTGAATAAGCCGCAGTAGCGGCTACGGCGGCCACTAAAAGGAAAATAACACACTCGTAATTGGAAATTATAAGGCGGGAAAAGCCTCAACCGAGAGTTAATGACAGCATATGCGCAACAGCCGCGGCGGGGACCAGTGTTTAGTCAGAAATACATTTTTCTACAAACTTACCAATCACACTAGTGGATGGATGCATAACACGCATATAAGTAATACGAGGGTGGTTCCAACAGTCCTTGGTCTCGTCTTCGATGGCGACCATAAAAACTTTTTTAAGGGGGTTACACTGTGCTCGCTGTTCGGTTTTTGATGAGCCATGCCAATGTCCCTCTAAAAAATGGTCATATACCTCTAATATGCCGAAACATCAGGCCAACTCGACGTCGAATTGCAAAAACGCCGAACACATTTAGCGAAAGAAAATGTCCTCCTCCTCTAAAACAACGGACTTAATGCCACTTCCAGCATCGCTTAGTCACACAGTCGCATCCCCAATATTCTGCAAATTTTGACCCATACGATTTCTTGTTGTTTCTGAACTTGGAAATACTACCATTTCTCATCCGTGATAAAGAAGTTGTAGCATCGCTGGGTTCGGTGTACCAAAGCTATTGGAGGCACTGCTGATAAATAAATCGGCATATTTTCAGAACATAATTTTTCGTAGACCTAGCAAAGTACTTATCGTACCGCCCTCGTGTACCCGATGCTGTGACCCAGCTTAATAGAGCCAACAGGCAAAGACGTAGGCGACAAACATGATTTAATCGCGCTAAGACTTACACCCACACATATCCAGCCATCCATTTATAAATGACGCATGCCATAATCTCTTTTAATAACAATACATGCACACAGCCAAACATCTGCCACCATAATTCTCGTCTCGCCACCCCGTTGTTTTAAAGACATAGAACATTCATAAAATTTGTGGACTACGCTGTGAATAGAATGAACAGATAGGAAATTAAATTTTGAGAATATGACATATGGTGATGTGAGGAATGTGTGTTTCCTTTTTCAATTATTTACTAAGCACGCAAATATTGTTGTTGCTAGCAGTCGTTATTTACTTTGGATAAAGTGAGTCCCAAACAATTTGAACAAAGATGTTGTAGGCCTTTAGTCCTGTTTATGGTTGACGTGCGGTCAATGCGAAAGGTTAAGTGTCAGTTAAAAGGTTAACTGGATACTTAACGGCACGTAATCGTCGCTGGTACTTGATGACCAACAACACTTAATCGCAAAGTGAGTGTGTAACTGTTTTTTGGTCATGTTATGTGGTTCGCAGAGCTCACTTGAAATATTTCTTACAAAAGAGATAACTCGTGAGCCAGTGATATTCATGAAAATATATGCACTACATATAAAGATGTTTTAAACATATTTACGAAGTATGCTAATATTAAAATTTCTATACTTCGACTGTTTAGATATTAGAAAATAGTTCCTTAAGAGGCTTTTTCGGTTTTCAAATTAATCCCGACCGGATTGAATAAGAAGAATCGACTTCGCCGGGGTGCGAAATATGGTTGTCGTAGTAGTAGTACTAGATTCTAGCGTCCAAGTTGGTAMTACAATACAAACTTAACAAGTTCTTGCATAGAAAAATGTTTGTGAAGGGTACTCTATTCAGTTAAATTTTATTTTATTTATTTATTTTTATGTTTCGTGAAAATAGAAAGATAATGCTAAAAATATCAGTTGTATTTATCAATTACCAAAAAGCAAAAGGGTATCTATAAAAAAATATATAATATGTTACTCATACGCCACATCAACCTAAAATACCCACCTTATTTGCCAATGAATTTGAATGAAAATACTTTGTATGTCTAGCAAACAAATTTTTACTTTTATTATCGTTCGTGAATTTCTACATTACCAACCAAATGGTCGTTTTACTTCGTAATTGTGCACAAACGCAAGCATACATTTTAAAGGCGTATGTTTGTAATTTTACAACTAAAATTAAATCGCTAGAAATTAAATTTCTCCTCACATACAAGTAAGTAAAGCAAAGTATAAAGAAATATCGCAAAAAAATAAAACATACAGAAAATATGTGTACATTGCAAGTTAATAAGGTTACCTCACGCCAAGACCTTGAATTGTATGGCATGCGCCAAGAGAAACAAGAATTACAATTAAATTATAGAACAATTTGTGACCGCTACAAGTGCAGGCAGCTCAAGTATCGTGAGAAATGCGTTGGCGGCAGCAGTTCCCTTTTTCGTGGGCACACTCGTGTAGGTTAAAGGAAATTCGATTATTCTGTTTTTAATTAAAACTAAGAAAAATTGATTAGTAGACACCTCAAAAAAATACGCTTCACATATGAGCTCTTTGTATTAATATAATATAAAAGAGTGAAAGTGTGTGAGAAAGTAAACACAAGGAGCTGCAAATATGAGTATGGGAGAGCGTGAGAGAGAAGAAGGTATAAATACCAATTTGGTTAAAGTGGCCTCTTTCACGTGGGCGCGGGATGCAAATTTTTAAACAAAACCTTAAGGAAGAAGCTTAATTTAAATATATAAAAAATACTTAGTACAAGAGCTATTTCGCATAGAAATATAAAGCAGTAATAAATCACAACTTTTAGTTGTTTGTAATTATAATTTATTATATAAACAATGAAATTCGATGCAATTTGAGTCAGAGAAATGTTACAAGAACAGATGTTACAAGTAAAGATGCTGTTGTAAGGAAATAAAAAATAATAATCCAAAATTTTTATATCCTGAACTAGCTTTATGACATTTGGCTTCTTCTTTAATGAAAACCATGAAAAAACGTTAACTTCAGTTGCACCGAAGCTAAATACCTTTCACAGGTGCATTTCTGTTAGTAACTATGTGTTCAGTTTGTATGGCAGCTATATGCTATAGTTATCCGATCTCAACAATTTTTTCGGAGATTATATCTTTGCTTTAGAAAATAGCCTGTGCCAACTTTTGTGAAAATACATTGTGAAATGTGAAAGTTTTCCATACAAGAAATGAAATTGATCGATCGTTCAGTTTGTACGGCAGCTATATGCTATGGTTAACCCATCTGAACAATTTCTTCGGAGATAACATTATTGTCTTAGAAAATAACCTGTGTCAACTTTTGTGGTAATACATTGTGAAATGTGAAAGTTTTCCATACAAGAACTTGATTCCGATCGTTCAGTTGGTGTGGCAGCTATAGGCTATAGTTAACCGATTTGAACAATTTCTTCGTAGATTAAATTTTTGCATTAGAAAATACCCTGTGCCAACTTTTGTGGAAATACATTGTGAAATGGAACGTTCAGTTCGTATGGCAGCTATATGTTATAGTGGTCCGATATCGGCAGTTCCGACAAATGAGCAGCTTCTTGAAGAGAAAATGACGTTTGCAAAATTTCAAAACGATATCTTAAAAACTGAGGGACTAGTTCGTATATATACAGACAGACGGACAGACGGACATGGCTAAATCGACTCAGCTCGACATACTGATCATTTATATATTCTTTATAGGGTCTCCGACCCTCCTTCTGGGTGTTACGAACTTCGTGAAAAACTTAATATACCCTGTTCAGGGTATAAAAACAGCGGCGGCCCTATAAAGTATATAAATATGATCAGCGTGCCCGAATGAGTCGATTTCACCATGCATTAAATCATGTTATCACGAGTTTTCGTGTTCGAATATTTTTGTATATAAGAGAAGTTTAAGGCTAGTTCCAATCTCCGTTGGTGTTACAAAGCAGCCTTCAGGATTGTATCCTTAATGTAACCCTCAGTGTACTCTTATAAAGGAAAATTTGTTTCAACATATTTAGTTTCATAAGTTTAATATATGTATAGCCTTCAGTGACACAAAAATTGTTAAATTTTTTTATTCTATAAAGCTATTTAAAATATTAATATATGAATCAATTAATTAATATCAATTAATCAAATTAATATATGAGCCATCAAACAAATAGTCGTCTTACTCGCTACTTGGCACTCACGTCACTGTTGACAGACATAATTTTGAAGTTGTAGATAATTTCGTTTATTTTAGAACCAGTATAAACACCACCAACAATGTCAGCCTGGAAATCCAACGCAAGATAACTTTTACCAACAGGTGCTACTTTGGACGCAGTAGGCAATTGAGAAATAAAATCCTCTCTCGACGAACAAAAATCAAACTCTATAAGTCACTCAGAAAAGGAAGAAGAGAGCTCCACTCCGCTGTAAGGAGAAAATGAAGAGGACCTGGCTTCGCTTGGAATACCCAATTGGCGCCACGTAGCGAAAAGAATAAACGACTGGTGCGCTGTTGTTAACTCGGCTATAATCGCATAAGCGGTATCTACCCCAAACAGAAAGAAGAAGAATAAATGAAATAAAGTGCCTGAACCTTTTTATATTCATAATATATAGTTTCCAACATATATTTTTTTGTGAATAATATGTAAAAAAAATACTTGCTCCTGCCTTTATGGAATATTCAGTATAAGATTATTTCCAAAATTTCCACAGCTATGTGTGTCTAACAGTTTACATTTACAACACATATACCCAGAGCTTTGTAGAGCTGGTTTAAACCAAGTAATGTTTGAATAGCAATAACTGATACCAGTTATGTTAGGTAACCTCACTTTCTCTTATTATGAATTCAACTAATTATCTCTTTTATTGACATCTGCCTCGCTTTAAACCAAGCTATATGAGAATAAATACAATACCCTAAATAATTTAATTAATTTTATATCTTTACTAACTTGAATCCTATATCTTTAAATCTTATGTTCTATTTCCACGAAGTAAACTGAGCCGTGCTACTATTTTTTAAGCTTAATATGAGCATATGTTTGTCTAACAGATCTCTTTTATTAATACAAGGGATTAGCAGGCGAGTGTGTCAGGAAAATTGTTTGATGAAATCCAGTGACAGTAATAAAGCAGCTAAAGTGTATACAACTAATATTGGCTGTTTGTGTATATCAGCTGTCAGCCGTTTGAAAAAGTCAGATTAAATTAATTATAAAATCCCAGAGATACCATTATTTTAGAGTTGATGTCATTCACTGATTTGCAGATTTGTTGCAAAAGTGAATCCTGCTTTATGGTTTTGTAATTTTTTTTTTTGATTGCTTTGCTTTTGCATACGTAGCTTCATCAAGAGATATCAAGTTTTACTCAAGTTACAGCTTGCACGGACGGATACACTGCCAGACAGGCAGTCATAATAACATAATAATATCTATCTAGCTTAGTTTTAGGTGATACGTACAATAGAGTGGTGAATAAAACTATTATACTCTGTAGCAACATGTTGGCAAGGCATAAAAATAATATCTTGTACAAAAATATTCTCATTTAAAAAATTTTAAAACGATTTTGAGCTATTTTACATTTTGTTTGGGCGTTAACTTTACGAAAACGTTATTTATTTTCATCAAAATCATGCGAGAAGATTGTTTTTGATTTCGCATCGACTTTGCAACGCAGCTCAATCTTATTGCTCAACGAGGCAACAGTTATGCCGGCAGCGGTAATTGTTTCTGCATCTAAAATAGAAAAGATGAATTCAATAAATTTACTAGTTTCGATCTGAATCCTTCAGTACTCACAGCAAATATTGGTTCTTCTTGTGGCCTGCACAAGCACACGATTATCATTGTCCGCATAGCAAGATAGTTATACATATAAACAATAAATATAACTATAACCATGTGTGTCGGCATCAAAATGTCCACCGACGTATAGTGAAATGGTTGGCGTCGGATTACCCTATAGTCATCTAGCTAACATCGTTTATGTTACCTGCTGGTGTACTGTTGGCGGCTGTGAAAACGAAAAACTATTAATAATGTAGATATGTATCTCTTACAATTTCTGATTTACATAAACGGATGCCGGCAACGCTGGATCGGTCTTTTGTAATCAAAGTCTCGGAAGGCAGAGATGTCACATGTTCATCAATTGCTTCGATATAGAGTATATGCGAGCTACGTTTGTGGAACTTCTCCGATTTATGTGGTATACTCTAAGGCAAGAGGAGAAAATCAATCGCATATTTATATATGTATATATGTAGTATCTACGAGTACAACAATTATTTCTAAGGGAAAAATCCTATTTAATTTGTTCCAGAGTTCTTTTACAGAATAAACTGGCTTGTTTGGTTAAGATTCAATACAGCAGTGGAACCCAAACTCGTAGATATTTGCCGAGCATTTCTGTGTTACCTCATATACGATTGTATGACATAGCGACCCTCTTCAAAAAAGGATTTTCTGTCTAACGATATCACTTACCATCATACCATAACTAAATCAGAGACAATGTCCATTTCCAATTTTAAAGTGAACAACTCAAAGCCGTATATTCACCTTCTCAAATCATTAGTTACATATATTAATTGTTTAGGAGATACATATGTTCGTAGTTTGAAAGAGTGTAGGCCATTGTCTGAGCTCGAAAATGAGATATTTATAAAATAATTTCTTCTAGGAAGACCCAATCCGAATAGACATTGTAGAATAAGTCAAATTTTTAATAAGATCCTTTGAAATTACTTTCAAATGGAAGGGGGGCAATAAAATAAAAATACGCTCGAAGAACTTTTTATACTTTTCTATTGGATCAGAGTTCTTTAAGCAACATGCTAACTATAGGATCTTTCACGATGCTTTTGTTCAGGATAATAATGTCGATAATTGGTGAGAGAAATGTGGATGGTGTTCTAGTTACTGAGCATTGTAGGCTGGTTACTTATTGTTTGCACTCTCTCAACTTGTAGTCCCTCCATCAAATAGTTGCTTTAAAAGAAGTTCAACTAAGAAATAGGGCCAAATGAATACACATTCGTGATGTGAAACGCAGTTTTTTTTAAAGAAACTCTTATGAAATATACGAATCATGGTACCGCCAAATTTGTATAGACAACTACATATGCTTGAAGACTTCCTCTTTCAACTTCATCGAATTTGTAATAAAATTCATATTTCACTATGATATCTCAGATATAATATCAGTGGTGAGTTGAAATTTTCACTCTGCCATTCACCCATCCATTAGCACTCACCTGTAGCTAATCTTCTCACGCAGATGCGAATATTCTTGTGGCTGTCACGTTAATTGCGTCCAAGTCGCGCAGTGTGATGTAATCGACAACGAGTGTGGCCGCGAGGATATTATTCGTGATTGTGGCTTTAAATGAAATGAGAAAATATGTATATGTCAGCAAGCGAGACCATATACCGATGAAAATATTAAAACTTAGCTTAGCGAAAATAAATACAAAATTTCCCAAAATATCAAACAAAACAATCTCAATGAGCCAACCAATGTTATAAGTCCACTGCATTTATTCAGATAATGCCAGTAGATTTTGTCAAAACTGTGTCTGTATTATAAGAACTTGTTTATCGGTTTACTTTCATCTACTCTTCATAATTAGTTTGCGTAAAATAACTTTAACCGAAAAAAAATCATCTCATTGATTTTAGAGACTTTTCCCTTTCTCTTCGTGCTCATGATTTCTATTTCTCTCGTTATATCTCGAGAATTACTCACATTTCATTCATTGATTAAGGCATATTACGACTTAATAAACTTTTTACTTTTTCTCCAAATTCTCACTCTTACAGTTCTCATTATATGTGTGATTCTGGTGGGTCTGGAAAGATCCTACTGCACAGTTTATCAGTTTTGATATATTCCTGTGGTCATTGATCATAGCTTTTATTACGTCCCTTTTTTCAAGTGCTAGTTTGACAGCAATGCTCAAGAAGATTGTATATCAATTTTAGTCCTTAAAAGCACCCTGTAAATTCTATGATATTTTAGTTATTTCTGTCTTCTTTCACATATATTCTTGTTCATTTATATCTGTTAAGCCACATACTTGTGGTCAATGATATATGCGACTTTTATTGCATGTAACAACTTAGGTGGTGAATTGATACTTAAGTGGTCGAAGGTTAAAGAGTTTGTGGGCAAATTCAACGAAAAACAATCAATAAAGATGTAAAAAATCCGTAACGTACTGCTTGTAAGCGTGTTAAATCACTTGAGGCCTAAACTTCTAACAGCGCTGGTAGTGGCCATCGTTGCTTGCAGCTGAGTTCCTTTACTTTTTTGGGAACTTCCGGATCGGAATTTGGAAGTATACTCTAAATCAAGCGGCGTGTAAAAAGATAAAATGAAAGTTGTCCAAATCAACGTAAATTATTGTGAAGCTGCTCAAGAGCTGTTAAAGCAAACAATCTTCGAGGAAAAAGTAGAGGCGGCGATAGTGTGTCAGCAGTATAAAAATATAAACGCTGCCACATGGATTTCCAACAAGGAAACAAAGCTGCCATATCATCGTTTTGTCATCGGTAATTTCTATGATCGTAAGGCATATTTTCACTTATTGTGCCGTTGCTTGGTCATCAAAGGCAACACAGTCTTCGTTAGACCTTTAACTACTGAAGCTGCAAAGATTCGCCTTCATTTGTGCTTCAGCACTTGCTCATCCGCAGCACTTGAAGTTATGCTGGAGTTAACATCGCTGCATCTAGTGATCAATCATCTCAGCTAAAGAAGGTCTTAGGCGAAAACAAACCTCTGGCTCTTCTTCCAAGGGAAGACGTTAAGAAGAGGGTAAGTCGTTGGAGCAGGCATTGCGGGACGACATACCATAATATCTATATGGAACGTTTTCCGAGCATCTTTCAATCAGCGTCGCTATACTCAGCGATAGTCAAGAGGCAATAAAAACCATCTCAGCCTAGGTCAAATCGCTATCAGTGGAGTAGTACATAGAAAGTCTCAACCGTCTATCAGTTGGCAACGGTGTACACCTGATCTGGGTGCCGGAGCATAAAGGGGTAGCCGGCAATGAGCTGCCGACGAACTAGCCCGGCCTGCGGCAGCTTCCAGGAAGAACAATTATCTAAAGTTATGAAGTTCTTTTTGCGAAATAAAGCAGTTATTAATTGCTTCCATGAACCTTTCTAGTGATTTTAGGCTGTTGTGGAAAACGAAGAAGAACATGCAATTTGGTTTTTCGATTAAGAATTTCTACAAATAAAAAAAATGTTCTTCTTGCATGACAGCGTCTTTTTTCAGATGTCGGTGTTCAATATCGATAATTTGCTATAGATCTTTGTTCTTGATGTCAATAGAAGTTATACTACAGTTCGAATTTAGTTGGATCTACATACATATATTTAGTTTTTGGTGACTTTTGATAATCTTGTTCTAGGATAAGCGCTGAAAAGAAAAAATAGTAAAGACAGCTTTTGAAATATACTAAGCCAATTCGGAAGACTATGAAAATGTTTTTGTTTTACTACTTACCGACAGTCTCGAAGCACTAAGCGCAGTCCACAAAACACTTAAGCTTGCTATTGCAGAACCAGCCGTGCAGTTTTTACTACCCCGCAAGGTGTAAAATATTAGGGCATTTTTAACATCGGTTCGTAGGCGTTCCACACTTATACATGTGATATATAAACATATGTGCATACTACACAGCAGCCATTTACTGCATGCCCTGGTACTACATGACGTATGAGCGACGTAGGAATAATAGAGATAGTGTGCGGCAGCCGGTTCGAACGATAGCGAGTTTATTGCTTTCGTTGTGAATTATCTAGATTTTTTGTTTTTGTTACTTATTTTATAACCACACACTGTTATGTACACACATGTAGTTGCGTGCGTGAACGTGTAAGCGTGCATAAACTATCTCATACTGGGCGCTCCTCTTCAACGAAATATTTATTTATTTGTGGTAATAATTTTTTCACTACCTTTGCTTTTGTTTTCGTGTTTGTTTGCTACCCTTACTTTACCTAGCGTATGGAAATTGCCAAATTGACCGTGACTTCAATCTGTTTTGCATAAATTGCAGACAATTGATTTTCATAACGAGTAAACTGGTAGTAAATGTACCAGCATATGTGAAAGCAATTGCCGGCGTGTGTGGCTGAGTGTCTCCTGTAACAACGGATACCAGTTTATATGAAGTTTGGCTCACTTAAAGCCGAAGCGAAATACGCAGTCAACTTTAAGTACGCTTGGGAAAACATATTTACATAAAAATGACTTAGAATTAAGTAAGCATGTGTGCCCACTGTAGGAGTTAAAACAACGGTTAGCTGAATTTATCAAGTTTGGGTGATGTTGTAGAAGTAGTACAATAAGTAAGCCACGCATTCAATCGAAAAGGTCTTAAGTTTATTATTCATTATCTGTATATCCTAACGTTCTTATATAAAAACTAAGTCCATTCAGTCGAAATTTTTGGTTTTGATCGCCAGTTGCTGCCTCCGAAAATGTTTTTCTTGGCCTCAAACCAACGGAAAATTCAATTTAAGTGTGTTTTTTGAAAATGTAGAGGCCATACATTATTGAGTACAATTAAAATTGAATTACAAATGAATTTTATCATATTGAAAAATAGAAACTTTGAATTTAATTTGATAGTATTATAACGTTTTAAATTTGGTGTTAATTTAATATAAATTTGACTTTAATATTAATATTAATTTTATTTCTGCTTCGAATTTTAATTTCGATTTCAGTTTTAGCTTTACTAAATTTTTAAAAGTTATATATTTTAAATAAAACTGAATACTTTCATATTAATGAATTGACAATCACTCTATTTTTGTTTTATATTTGGACTTTAATGTATGATTTTTGATTTTAATTTTTATGTTTGTCTTAGTTTTTATTTCTGCGTTTCTTATTTGAAAGACTTTTATTAAAATTTTAACTTATCTTATATTTTAACTTATTTTAATTATTAAAATCTGTTAGATGTAGAATAATGTAATTTAATTTTAACTTTAATTTGAAGTTTTAATGTTAACTTTAAATTTCATTTTAATTTATATTCCAATTTTTTTATAATTTTGTTTTAAATATTTTTTTAATTTTAATGAATTATTGTATTGTTTTTTAATTTTAATTCAAGTTTCAAATATTTTTGTTACAATAATGTAATTAATTTAATTTTTATTTCAACTTTAATTATAATTATTTCAATATAAATTTACCTTTGTTTTTAATTTTAATTTATAAATAAATTTTAATTGTAATTTAAGTTAAAACTAAAATGTTTAACTATGAATTTTGGTGTTTAATATTATAGATTTTATTTTCTTCTTCTATATTCTATGTTCTTTAGTTTAATTTTTTATATTTTTTAAGTTTTATATTCTAATTTCAATTCAGTATTCTGTATTCTATATTCTTTATTCTATATTCAATATTCGATTTTGTATTTTGTATTCTATATTAGACATTCTATGTTTTTATATTCTATGTTTTTCTCGATATTTGTTTCTGTAATAAAAAGCTTTCCCTATCTGGGAAATATAAATTAGCTGACGTTAACATAGCGCAATAAATTCAATATTATATATTCTATGTTCTATGTTCTTTATTCTATATTCTATAATCTTTATTCTTTATTATAAATTCCATATATATATATATCATATATCCCATATTCGATATTTTACGTTCTATATTTTTTCTCGTTCCCTTAATTATTTTTAACCATTATATTGGTTTTAATGAAAACATTACAAACCTTGAAACCTACAAATCCATGACTTAACGCTTTAATGAAAACGTTATGCTTTACACGAGATTTAACGCTCATACAATATTTGGTCTATGAATAATATATAATGGGATTGAGAATAATGAAATCAAGCCAAAACATTGAAAAGAAATAGTGAGCAAAAAAGCGGCTTAATCTCGCTATTTTTTCAACTCCTTTAGCGCCCCTTCTTTATTTTTATAGCTTGCGCGTAGAGTTTTCGTTGAAAATTCAATTTTTAATACTATATTTTGTGGTGATAAAAAATTAAATATTTACATAAATAAATTGCACATTTTAATGCGCTTTTGTATGCAATTTCCATTGACGACTACTTATTGGAAATATTTTTCCTGCCACAAAATGTAGCATACTTTTGTGTGCGGCGCCGTGATGGCATAGCGAAATGAGCTTACGCCGTGGGTGCATTGTTTTATATTATTAATATTTGTGTGTAATATTGATATTTTCGTATAAAGGGAGTTCGTTTTGTGGAGTTATTTTTTTTAATAGTTGATAGCATTAAATTTGTCAGCGTTGTTCTCTCCAAAGTGCCAACTAGGCGGTTTACCTAAAGCAAAATAAATGAAAATACAAAATGGCAAGTGAGCACGAAAAAATATTAATTGTAACACACAAACCAAAAAAAAAAAAATTGCGGTGGAAAGCAACTAAACTGTTAACTAACAGTCTGAAACCAAAGAAAATACGCAGCTAAATATGCATTCTAAATGAAGAAAATCACTTAAAAGCAAAATAAAATTAATGCAAAGTTTTGTACAATAAATGGAGAAAATTATTGCGGCTGCTGCGGAAACAATTCGGACGGCACGCCGACTTGCTGTCTGCATATTTGCTGAACACAAATTAAATGCAAACCAAACAATCTGCGGCAGACAGACTCGAAGTTTGTAAAGCGAACAAAAAATAGCAACGTAAAATAGAAGTGGTGTTGAAAGGAAGTAGCATGAAAACAGAGTTGTATTAGTAGCAGCGGTAAAGATAGACAATGGAACCATATAAACGTTTCTACAAATCAGCAGGGAAGCAGAATTTTAAAAGTTTTACCCTAAAATGGTGCTGAGAAGAAAAAAATTTTAATTTAATTATGGCGCGATTAGTTGAAAATAATGAAACGTAGAAATAATTACGAAAGGTATGCAGTAGGAAAATTTAATTTCATAGTCTAGAGAAAAAATTAGTAAATGAAGTAAATATAGAAAACCTAGTGGTTTAGGTATGAATTTAGTAAAGTAGTGTCAAAATAGACGAAGGTAACAGTAATTGAACCCATAGCACCATAGAAAACAATTTGTGGAAAAAATTGTGCAAAAAATACTAATAAAAAGGGGGTTAAAATAAGAATCATACATATTAAATATAAATATTCAATTTTCTTTTGTTCGACCATTAGATATGAGCCAGAGATATGGTTTCAAATGCATTTGAAAACATGATTCAAAATGTTCGTACTCAACCAAATATGGTAGTATCTTATATAAGAAAAAACAATAAAAAAGTTGTCTATAAAAGGACTTGAGTTTGATCGGTCGGTTAGTAAGTTATACATATGTTACGGTTCTCCGATGTGATCAATTTCTTCGGATACTGTAGCTATACTTTGGATAATAAGAAGGACTTGAGTTTGATCGAGCAGTTTATATGGCATCTAGCTGCAACTTGGTGAGAAAAGTACGTGCGTAAAATTCCAGGTCGATATCTCAAAAACTAAGGGACTACTTTTTGTATAAGCAGACAGACAGATGAACGCACGTGACTAAATCGACACACCTTGTGACGCTGACACTTTATGGGGGCCCTGCAAAAATTTAACAGATGGCGTTGGAATTGAAATATGCCTAAACCCCATACTTAACGAGCACTTTTTTTTGGTATTGGTATTAAATATTTCTCATATTTTTCTGGTTATTCAGCAGAATTGATTTCTATTGAGAATGATGTTCCATTCTTCGAGGTTAGTTCACGATATTGGCAATATTTCGAAAGAGAACAATGATCAGAAATATGTAAAGATATAAGTAAGTTGTATTATAAGAAAATAGTAGCAGCAATATCTAAAAAAAGTAATAAAATAAATATGCCTGAATTAAGTATGGTAAATTTTTTTGGTTTTTAATTATAAACAAATTTTTTATTTTATTTTAATAACAAATATTTAGAATATATAATAAATCATATCATTTAAATACCACTACATACTCTTACAGCATTTTATTTGTATATAAATTCATCATATTATTAACCCAAGATTTGGTAGGCGATGAGAGCATCACAAATGGCGAACTTTCGTCGCTATCCTCGTACATTTAAGCTGCCGAGTTTAATTAATTTCTTCACAAATATATGTATATCAGTATAATTGTTTTTTAATATTATTTTATCCGTCTCTTTTTAACGGTTTTTCATCGAGTTTTTTATACACACATGGACTTGCATTTGTTTACATACATTGCATACTGTTGCGAGTTCACTGCTTTATACACACTCTCGTTTGTTTGCATTTTATGCGAAATTAGTTTTGCGCAGCGTTCTCTGCTTAAATGCATACAATAAAATTGAAACAAATGAAATAAAATCAAATTATTTTAATTGAAATTAAGTAACCCGAAGGTAAAATAAGTCCGTAGAATGAGTCAGTAGATGTGGTTGCGAAAATGGTGGTACATTATTGCATATAAGTGTGTATATGTATAGGTATGTATGTATGTGTATTCAAATGTGTAGTAGTAAAAAAGTACTTTGCAAGCTTGCAGCACAAAAATGTGTGTCATTTAGGGAATAATAGGGATTAGATATTGTTTTACTTCTTTAATTTAAGTTGCCATAATCTTTTATCGCCATATCTATCTATTTAGAAACTAATATCAATATAATCGAAAATTTGTTGGCGGGCAGCCTGACTTAAAGTCGAATTCAACTTGCTTGATCCCAATATCAAAAAAAGTATTTTCGTATTATGCCAGTAGATGTCGTTGCAATCGTATATCTCTAGTGTTACGAATCACATTGTGTCATTCCATGTAATGATAGAAAGGTGAGATTTCAAGCTTCATTTAACAAAAAAGAAATTTATTCCGGGAAAAAAAGTTACAGCTGTTTAAAAATAAATGAAAATAATGAAGAAAGTCGCTATATTTTGAAATATTTGTAGAAAAAAGTGTAGAATGCCACGCAAGCTACCAATGATTTTCGTGTAGCACAGTAATGGTGCTCTCGCTTCCATTCTGAAAATTTCGATTTACACTTATGAAAGTTTTACATTGATGGAATAATGTGTCTAGCGGAAAAATTGCAAAAAGAGATCGACCAAAATGGTACATTTTTTTTTACTTACTTATTAGTATAAATATAAAAAAATATATATACCAAATTCCCTTACGAAATCTCTAGTTTTACTCAAATTACAGCTTAAATTGGCGGACGCGTAGACAGGCAGTCGGGAGATACGTACAACCGTTAGGTGTTCAGAAATGCTATACTGTGTAGCAACATATTGCAAGAGAACCAGTAATATTATAATTTTACTTATTTTTTGTTAAATGAAAACTGGACAGTGTGAAAAAATGTAGAACTACTTCTGCTGAAAAACAAAGCGCTCCCTCCCACTCCCTTGCCGCTGGTCGGTCATTTAAAGTGAGGTAATTGAAAGCGTTTTAATTTAATTGCACTTTAAATGAGTTTAATTCACTTTGAACGTGCAGGTAAAGGGATAAATACGAGTACACACGCACTTATAAAAACAACACATCTAAAAGGTAAAGCAAAAACAAAAATCCTTTAAAAATAACAAAAACTGTGCAAAAGCCAGAAAAAATTTTACAACAACAGTAATAAAACTCATGCAACCACATCATTCGCTGCGTGGAATATGTAAAATAAGAGAAAACAAGGCATGCAGTGAACTACTGACCGCGCAGTGTAAACGGTCAACGGGGCGTATGAGTGACCGTTGACGGGCAACTAAATAAACGAGTGGCAGCAAATAAACTCAGTAGGTTGTCACACGCATACAGAACTACGTGGCGTGTATGATACTAGACTGCATATGCGGTTAGTAGATGCTGAATGCACTTTTCTACGAATGCATGCGTGAGTCTGTAATTGACTGTAGGTTACTATGGCATACGTTAGAGTGCTTAAAAATTTGCTCCAAATTTTTTTCAAGTA
>NW_017534919.1:676699-730905 GCF_001853355.1 Bactrocera latifrons
TAGTAGCGTAAAAGTTGACTGATTGGCCGACTAGTTGTTAGCCACGCTAAGCGCTCAATGGGAGCGAGCAGCTCCTTAGCAGGCTCTTTGGCAAGCGCCATAGTTTGGTAAGCATATTATGAGTRAAACAMAAGCAACGAACATTTATACATTCCTATGTGCGTTTGTATGTGTGTGTCTGTGTGTGCGCGAATGGCCAGGCAAGCAGCCAAAAKCRCCATATACAAATCGCCATTMAATATGCTTGCCWGCATGTTACTCATACGCTGTGTAGCACCACACTTGCCGTAACAGTTTGAAGCTCTCTATCCAGCCTTTCCACGTGCTCACCAAMATTTCGGCGGCGACGTTCACGATGACGACGCTGTTCGTGCAAATTGGCAGTTGGYATGAAAATATGGTAATATAATGTATAACTCGTATTTATTACCAATGTGTTGCATGGTTGTTATTGCCGCTGTTATAGTCTTATTGTTATTGTTATACTCACTTATTTATAAGTACGTAGTATAGCTGTGTGTTGCTAAGGTTTACTTGCTTACACACTTTTCGCTTCAACAAAGTATTTTGTTGTGGACAGCGGTAGCGCGATGAATTCTTACACCAAACACTTGAAGGCGTTTGTACATAGTACACCTATATTTTCGTGCATTTTTGTATATTTGCATTTATATAGTGTATGTTTGTATTTATTCGGCTAGCAGTACATGTAAGCAGTTATGTTTTGCAACTATTTTGGATTTTTATGTTGCTTTGTTGTTGTAGCTTTTTGCTTGCATTGATTTACTTTCACTTTGCTGCTGATTTCATTTTTTTTTCACATGGTTTGCTGCGATGGTTTATATGTTTGTATGTGTGGTGTGTGAGAAAGCAAACAAAAACGAGACACGGCTTTTCCTTGTGTGGATCGCACCGTTATTTTATTAATTAATTAATTAATTTATTTTTTTTTTTAATCAAAACAGCTGGAAAATATTGACTAAATGAGTGTAGTTTAATTCTACTTGTTTTTTTTTTGTTTATTTTAACGCCAAGTTCCTAAAGCCTATTTTAGAATTTTTTCCATTAATCTGAAAAATAAATTATGCAGTTGCTGAAGCAATTCCATAAAATAACAATGAGTAAGCTTGTGATTTTTTGGAATTTTTCTAACTTTTTATATTTCAAAGCATACAATTTTGGATTAACTATTACGGAAGTGAAAATATTAAATATGATGACTTTACTCAATGAGCTCTATGTTTTAATAAACTCATACCAGGAATAATATTGAAATTTTTAATCGCAGTTACCGCATTCAAATATTAAAAACAAAATTTGAATAAAACTGTTTATCCTAAACAATGGACGGAAAAATGGTATACCCAAGTTTATAACTAACAAGTAAGGAAGGACTAAGTTTGAGTTGAACCGAATTATTTATACTTTTTCAACTTGCAAAGGTCAAAGTCGGGAAATATTATTGATGTGAAGAAAAATTTCTCGCGAGACCGTTCGAATGATTTTTTTTTTAGATATTTTAGGTATGAAACGCGTTCTTGCGCGATTCGTCCCGATAAAGCTGAATTTTTTCAAAAAGATTACCACAAACAAGTCTCTTTGGGCGAGTTTGCTTATGCGAATTCCGATCCTACATTAATGGAGAGCATTATAACTGCCGTTGAGACATGGGCTTATGTGTTTGACTTTTTTTTTTAAATATTCGTGGTTTGGTGCATAAAGAATTTGTTTTAGAAGAACAGACGGTCAATAACGAGTTCTGTTTGGCCGTACTGTGGCGTTTGCGCGAGAAAACCGCCGGAATTATTGAAGAACAATTCATGGATTCACCACCGGATTCACCAGATTTGGTTCCGTGTGATTTTTTCAAATTATTCAAACTTAAATTTCCGCTGCGGGTTGTACGAAATAAATAATTTTTTCGCGTTATATTTATGTGATACTTTTTTCGTATACTTTTTAATGCATAATCCATCAGCTTGCTTGAATGTTTTTCCGATCGTGGAACATTGTACGTATAATATCTTTAGTAGGGATTGTTTTTTTAATCTCATCCATTGTGAAAACCGTAATCACTGAAGACCTTGGTGGGCATTTTTAGCGCTGCCGGAAATTATATATTTGAATGAAAGTAGCTTCAAATTGTTAAAGGATTTTAATACTATAAAAATTTTGTGTTATTCAGAGAATTATTTTTTTTAACAGTACGACTTTTTACTCCCTGTTACTTACTGTTGCTTAAATAAACTGCCCTTAATTTATTATTTGTGTTCATAATATATATGGAAATTATTACCTAAACTACTATATTTTACGTATTCTAAAGTCAATAGCTTTATCAACCAACTAACGTTACCGCCTTACTTTGAGTCCACCCTCTTTCACAATTGTATACTTGGCTTTTGCTAATCTCCAGTGAATACATCTTTGCATAGTTTCCTTTCATCTATTATTCCATTATCGCAATTCGTTACTGCTTTCGACTGCATTGTAACGGTAATTGTTATTTCGTCCATTATTGCGGTATTATTGTACACCTTTTTCGTGCAACGACAAATACGCATTATATTATATAATATATGCATATATGTATATGTTATATTATATCCTAAGCCTCTTGTATACACTTAAGAGGTGCACAAATACAAACAGATATTTCTAATCATTTATACAAACATAGTTAAAAACTCTGATAACACCACGATTTCGAAACCGCATGTGTATATGTAATATGCTCATACCGTTAACTTTTAGTTTACGAAATACATTCTACGAGTACTATGCTGCTATACTATGAGACCATGAAAGAAATGCGATTTGTTTTTAAGGATATGCCTGTTAGCAAGTTGTTATATGGAACATATGTCTTGACGCAAAGCAAAGTGTGCTTGGTTTGGCAAATAATATTTTTATGTGAGCATATAACGTCGTTAGAACTTACGACAACGCGTTTTCCCACGGCTGTGGTTGTCGTGGCCTATTATCCAGACCATACCTCTCTGCACACGTTGTGTATAGTATACCGACTAGTAGATTTATTGCTATTTAAATTATTTCACTTAATATCAAGATCTTTTAAAAGGTGTGTGAGCTTTTGAAAACTTTAATTTAGAAATACGCTTTAAAAATAAAAAAGACATAAATATTTTCTAATTTGGAAAAAAAACTAAAACTAAACTATTTGTTTCTCTAAAATTTGTGCAGAAGTTTTAAAAGCTGTGAACTGAAAACTTTTTTTGTAACAGCTTTTTTTAACAAAAGAATAATAGATGTGCTGAAATAGCAAAACTTTTTTAAATTCCGGTGAGAGCTCTTTGTTGCAAGAATTTTTATTTTTTTTTAAATAATTTCAGTAGCTGTTGAAAGCTCTAATCTCCAAAAGTTCTTTCAAAAAGCTTTTCGTCCTAATAATCATATATATTTAAAATTTGATATTTTGAAATATTGATATTTGAAATATTGATTTAAAACTATAGAAATCTTGAATCCGATAAATATCTTACAAAAGCTTTCTGATCAGACTAACACTTGAATATTCTTTTAATGAAGAGATGATCTTATAAACTATGAAAACCTTGTTATAAAGTTCATTGTTTCAAGAAAATAGTTTGTAATAATTTCAGCAGTTGTTGAAAGTTCTGATCTGCAAACGCTTTTTCGAATTTTAATATTTTAAATAAAAAATTGAGCAAAAAAAGAAAACTGTAGTTTTATAAAAATTAATCGAAAGCATTTTCTTTTAATGGAATATCTGTAGTGACTTTAAATAATTTTAATTAAACATGTTTCATTTAAATTTTAAGATATGGCTCAAAGCTCTGGCTGTAAAAGCTCTTCTTAAAGCTTTTAAGTTGGAAAACTCTTATTAAAAAAATTCAAAAACGTTCTTTAAACATCTTGACTTTATGCGTTGGCAATTTTTGACGCTCTCTTGAAAGGTTGGACTTACTAGGAACTGATTTATGCAATAAATTTTATATTTATAAGAGCTTTCTAGCCAAGCTTTCTTCAGGAATCCAGTTGTAATAACTATGACAAATGTTTATTAAAAATATAAAAAATATAAAAAATTTTACAGTGTACACATTGCACTTTCGTTTGTAACTATTTGCTGTAACGATATATAAACTATATATAATTTTATATATTTACATATACCTAAACACCTTCTAACAGTATAATAGAAATTGTTGCCTTACACACTTGCCACAAGTAGTGGCATGAAAATTTGAAAGGAGCCGCATACAGTATCAGGACAGCACTTTGTTGTTACGAAGTTTACGTCAGGCTAAGTGAAAGTATTTTGCAGTCGATACATATATGTACATGTGTATGTAGACATAGTATGATTAAGCTCTCTATACTTCTGATACCACAGTTCGTGCACTGCTCAAACGACCTCTTTCGAAGTTGTGAAAAAGCACGTGCAGAAGGAAAAGTTGCCATACTTTTCCATATTTTGCTGTCGTTGAAGGAACTATAAGTTGTATAAAGGAGAAGTAGTTATGTATGTCAAAGTAAAAAAGAGGGTGAAATTTTCTTGATACCGGAGTTTTACAGATTAAAGGTGAAAACTATAAATAAGTGGCTGAGTACAACAAAATTTGAAGATATTTGTTTAACATTAATTACACTTTTTTTTAGCCAATTTTATTTCTTCGAGTAATTTTTTCAGGACTTAAACTATTAAATATAATATATATCCAATGTTAGTCTTGTGGAAAAATTCTTCAAATAACTAAGATAGATTTAAAAAATTCAGGAAAACTTTTTTACAAAGCCCATTAACGTAAAAATGTGTCTAAATAATATGAAAAATAATTTCAGGAGCTTTTGAAAGTTCATATTTACAAATGCTCTTTCAAAAGCTTTTAATATTTTCAACAAACTAGCGTTGATAAAAGGTCATTGGAATAGAAAGGTTTGGGAAATATTTTTAATAATTTTCGAAGCCTTTAAAGCTTTGATTTAGAAAAACCTTTCCAAAAGCTTCTCTTTTTGCAATTTTAAATCGTATCCGCAAAATAAAGCAAAATTGTTCAACAATTTACGGAAAATAATAATGATTTGGTTCTAAATAGATTAAGATTTCGTAAAATATAACTCGAGAGCTTTATAAGAATAAAGTTATTCAGGTAAATATATTTCAAAGGCTATTAAAGCTATGATTTAAAAAAGCTATTCAAACAATTTTTTGTGCTTTTTTGCAGTAAGAAGCACCAATGCCAATAGTTTTTAGGAATACAAAAAATTAAGAACTTTAAGATATTTTCTTAAAATATAATTCGAGAGCTTTTATAGCAAATGCTCTGGAAAAGCTTACTCAAAAGCTTTCTTTGCGTTTTTCGCAGAAAGAAGAGTTTTTGTGTGACATTTATAGAAAAGTAAACAAATTAACGTTTCTTGTTTCTAAATTGATTGAAAGCTTTTGAGAAATAAAAAGGCTCATTGAAAAGAAGATCATTTCATGAGATATTTTAAAAAACGTTTAAGGATTTTCAAATGCTTTGATCTGAAACAGCATTTTCTTATATTTTTATTATATTTTATAATAAATATTATATTATATTTTTATTTATAATTTTTCTGAAACAATTATTTTGGGTTTACATTTTTTGAAAAGAAAGAAAGAAATTTTCAGTTCCAAATTATTTGAGACTCAGTATCTATGGTATATTTGTCCTGTAAGTTCCCTTATGGTTTGTTCATCCCCCATGCAATTTTCAGTAGTAGAATTCCAGTTTTGCTATCGCCCATTTAACTGCTTTAACTATCAACATTTGTTTGTATTACTTTTCAACTTGCCAGTTTTTAGCATTGCCATCTGACTCTTTGCCTGTTTGTCGCTAAGTTCTTTTTCCTTCAAGTGCTTTAAGTGGCTTAGGAGTATTTATTAGTCTGCCACAATGTGAGCACATTCGCTCAAGTGTGCTTGTAAACCTCAATACAAGTTACGTTATTCTGTATACAGGCTATGCATAAATCTTTTTTTCCGTCAAGTTACTCATACGCCATGTATGACCAGCGCTGGCCGCACACCACAGCATGGCGTTCGGTAGCGACTTTTATTATACGCCATTGTCTTTGGAAGATTGTTTTGCATTGCTGTAATATTGGCGTTTATTTGCACTTAACTTTGCCGGTAATGTGTTCGATTGTTATTGTATTACCGCGATGTTGTTGTGGTTTTTCTGCCATAGTGGAATTTTACGCACTTTGTTTTTCTTTACTTTCTGCTGAAGAAATTTCTTTTGAAATGCGCTTCTTCATTTTTGTTGCGCTTGTGCTTTTCATCACTTTTTTGCAATGCAAACACATACACACGTGTAGACATATACATATACACTTGAGTATATATCAAGAGCGCTGATTAGCATAATTCATTCTGCGAAATGAAACAAAGTAAAAGTCCTCAAAGCGTATATGGAAAATGTTTAGACAGAGTTGATAAACTCAGAGGAGTTTCAACAGCAAAGTAGTGTGGCAACTTCAACTTATTGTTGCTACAAAAAAGTGGACTGTCTCGGATATGCCGCGCCACAGGACGTAGAATTATTTCGCTTGGAACTTTTGCTTTGTATTTTCACTTTCAACTTCATAAGGAAGTGAAAAGTATAATAAAAAAAAAACAACAACAATACGAAGTACACACCTTTTGTACATTTTTAGCGTCATTTGTGTGTGCGTTCGTTGAATTGTCGGCGGACATTAGTGTGTCGAAATTTCTGTGCACATTTTAGCTGGCATATTTTATGATCACCCGAATTCTTTTCATACAGAAATATGTGTATACATATGTGTAAGCAACCCTTTAGCTGCACATTCCTTTGTGGTTCAGACATACTTATAACATACATGTACATAGTGATAGTAAAATGCTGCTGCATGATTTACATAAGACTACAAAAAGATGTACTGATACTTTGAAAACATTTCCCAAATTTGAGCAATATGATTTGTGTGGATTTTTTGTAAACTTTTTTTTTAAATTTTCAGTATTATTTATTCTTTGCGAAGTTATTTGTGTTTGAAAATATGTGCTTGGTGTATAAATATCACTTTCAAGAAACTCTTCTTTTATAAAGCCGAAGGTGAAATTGCAGGACACCTTTTCAATCATCTTATAAATTATGCTATCAGTACTTTTTCTAAAGATATATGAAAAGCTTAGATATCTTATTACTTTTTCCATTAAAAGAGTTCAACTAAATCATTTCTTAGCCCTAGAATGTTAAATTTTTCGAATAGTAGGATGACTTTTGTTGTTTTAATTACATAAATAATGCCACTGGATGTAATTTGATGTTATGAGGGGTGTCTTACTAAAAAATTAGAAAAACTAGTGAAGAGTAGGTTAGATGTTTGATTTTTTGCAACATATTTTTCCCATAGAAAACAAGTAAGTAAAACTTGAGGTCTTCCAGCTTACGAATTAGAAGAATAAACCTTAACTTCGCTTGCAATCAAGCTACTTTGCCCATCGCAAATACACAGATTCATTACTAGAACTAAGATCGGCCCATTTGTATGCCAGCTACATATATGCTATAGTGATCCCTGTCTACGGAGATATGTAATATTAAACAATAGTCAAATGAAAAAGTTTCCCATACAAGCACTTGATGCCGATCGTTCAGTTTGTATGACAGCGACAGTAGAGAAAAAAAATCTGCTAGAGATAGAAAGTGGGATAACAAAACAGAAATAAGTAAAGATAGAGTATAAAATAAACAGGGATGTTGAGGAACAACAAAAAATAAGGTGACATTTGAATTTAAACTGCGCGCGTCGAAGGATTTGAAGAGTCATTCTTTTTTTTTTAATTGTACTTTCAGTCACATTTATGTCAAATTTCATGTCAAAATATTCATTAGTGTTTGAGATACGTGTCGTTTTGTGAGCTGCTAAAAGTGAGTTTTTCGTTTTTTGAGATGTCGAAATTTGTTGAGCAAAGAATTCGCATTCAATTTTGTTTACGGAATCAATTTTCAGCTGCGAATACATTGAGGATGGTGCAAAAAGCCTTTGCTGATGAGCCTATGTCTAAAAAAAATGCTTACAGCTGGTGTAGTGAGTTCCAAGCCGTGTCGAAGACGATGAGCGTCCAGAGCGACCATCAGCCTCAACCGACGAAGCTCACGTTCAACAACTCAAAGATTTGGTGTTGAAAAGGCGTCGATTAACAATTAGGGACCTTGCTGATGGGGTTGGCATAGCCAATACCATTTTGAAGGATGTTTTGGGCCTCAAGCACGTCAAATCTCGACTGTTACCGAAAATTTTGAATTTTTTGGAAAAAAGCCGTCGCGTTGAAGTGTGTGGCACGATGCTCTCCGATTATTACTGGCGATGAGACTTGGATCTATGCTTACGACCCCAAAAGAATAGATCAATCGAGCTAATATCGTGCCAAAAGAGAGCCGAGACCAAAAAAATCAAGGTCAGGTTGACTGTTTTCTTCGATTATAGTGGTGTTGTGCATTATGAATTCCTTCCAACTGGTCAAACAGTCAACAAGGAATATTATTTGAACATTATGCTTCGTGTGAGAAACATTATCCGCCTAAAAAGGCCGGAATTGTGGAAAGACAATTCTTGGTTTTTACACCACGATAATGCACCACCCCATACTGCCCTCGTAATTCGTGATCATTTCGCCAAGAACTCAATCCATTTCGTTAAGCAACCACTGTAGTCACTTGATCTGGTGCCGCGCGACTGAAGGCCATCCCGGAAAGTGAGTACAACCAGTGTATCGAAGATTGGAAAATCCGTTGGCATAAGTGCAATGCATCGGGAGGGGATTACTTTGAAGGGGATGAAATTGATTTGGAAGAATAAATAAAGCATTTTAAAAACAAATACAATGTCTCAGATCTCAAAAAATCTGAAAAATTCGCTTTATTTCTGATCTTCTAACCATATATAACAGCTCTAATTATGATAAGATTGAGATATCAGATTAGACTTAAATGCCTTCATCTCTCCCTTGAAATAGTATATAGCCCAGTGATCCCGTGGGAGAAACATGAGATGGGAGTAGGTTAGGTTTAGTGGAATAACTTCGCACTTCGGCTTACTATAAAAATGACAAGTTCAGCTCGCCATGATGATTGTATTTGTTAGAGCAATTTAGATTGACTATTATTTGAAGATTTATTTTTGTTGTAATTGTCTCATTAAGTTGTGAAAAGAGTTTGTGAAGACCAGTAATAAAATTAGCTACATGGTGATTCAAGTAGAGAATTTTTTTCATTAGCCTTGTTTTTTCTTTGGTATTTTATCGTGGAAACTTTATTACGAAATACACGTCCTAGAAAGAATGTATGGTTAAAATAATCGGCCTAGTAAGCATACTAAACACCATCACCCATCTTGAAACCCAGCATTCACTGATAATATTCGGCCGAATAGTGAAGAAAAAATAGCAGCTGTAGCTGAAAATGTACACGAAGAGCATGTTATGTCGATCAGTGCCGTTCGCAGCAAGTTGGACTGATGTATGGAAAATTGGCAGCGTATAAAATAAATCTTGAGCAAGAACTGACGCCGCTCGACCTTCCTAAGTGACATTGCTTCACTCTATCGGCTCTTGAAAAGTTATAAAAATAGCCAATGTTTTCGAGTCAAATTTCTTCAGCGATGAGGCCAATTTATTGCTCAATATGTATGTAAACAAGCAAAATGGCCGCATTTGGGGAATTTATTGAGAGAACACTTCGGTGAGCAGATAATTTCACGTTTTGGGCCGGTCGATTGGCCATCAAGATCATGTATTATCACACCGTTAGATTATTTCCAGTGAGGATATGTAAAGTCTAAAGTCTATGCAAACAAACACTTCGATGCAGGCTTTGGAGTCAAACATCACGCGTGTTTCTTGGCAGTTACCCGTCGAAATGTTCAATCGAGTAATCGAATATTGGACTCAACGGATGGTCACGTAGCCGCGGCCAACATATAAAGGATATTATCTTTTAAAAAACAATTGCCAAAGTATATTCTTTCGAGCGATAATAAAAATTCCCAATTAAACTTGAAGTTACAGAGTTTTTTCTTTAAAAAAGTAGGGAATCTCGAAATAGCTGGAGCAGAAAAAGGGGAGTTTGGTCCATAAATCACTAACTCTTAATCTCTTGTATCGAATTTTATAACTATACTGACTTTCTCTTGACTAATTTGGTAAAGAGTATCTGAATGAATTTGCGTATTCTCGTTAAACGGTAAAGCTAAAATAAACTTCCCTTAACCTATAATAATGAGTATGGTGATTACAGGCATTCCGGTTGATTTTATACCACATAAAAATCAATCGGTTAACACACATACATCTTTTAAATATTTTGTAAAAATTTTTAACAACATACATTAAATTAGTCTCAAAGCTTGTAAAAACCATTATCTCACGAATCTTGAACGCCTACCCAAAGCAATATATGTATGGATATATATTCTTCCACATCCGTATGTTCAAAGCCCAACACCTAAAGAGTAAAAAATTCTACTTTCAACTGTTTGAAAGCTGCAAGACCACATTCACGTCAGCTTTTGTGGTTTGTTTTGCTTTAGACGCGCACGTTTTGATAGTTTTTCATGCACTTTCTGCTTTTAGAGACATGTTTAAAACAAATCGAATCAAATGGTCTATCCTTTGCCATTTTTTAAGTTTTATGCAGCTTTTGCGTTGCAATTTATACAACACTACCGCGGCCAACGGAGTGGGCTTTTGTGGCGCGCGTTTTTAGGATTTCACAAATATAATCGAACTGAATGCTGCGAGTTAATTCAACCATGTAAAAAGAGGACAAGTTCGCATACCAGAAAAATTCAAAAATACTGCGTTAGCTCAGCGGATAGTGAAAGCAATTAGTGTGCGCAGCCGCGTACATGGTTTCAATCAATTCATAGCACCACCACCACCGCCATGACCACCAACTATTCCAAATAACCGCTTCACTCAACAGTTTGTAGGATGATTTGAGTTCGGCGAGTCAACGCCTCGAGTGTAAGACATTTCTATTAATCACAAAGCGATGTATATCCGCAATTCAAATGGTTTACAAATCAGCAGGTTGAGTGAGGGCTATTGTACATACGTACAGATTTGTGAATATGTGCGAGGTACACTGAGAAAAATTGCAGGTGGATTTTACATGTTTTAAGCATATTTTTTGTTTTAATTATATTAAAAAGAGATGATATGATTTGAGTATTTTTCGAGTGAAATTTTATGATATTCAGGTGACACTTTTCTCGGTATTTTGTTTTGAGCTTTTGCAGTACAAATTAATTTTTTAGCCAAAGTCCATATCTTGCTATGGACCACCCTCGCTTTCTGAAATGCAAATCTGCTTTGGTTGACCGAAACGTGAGCTTAGTTCCTCACCTCAGTTTCTGAAAATATTCATTTGACTAAACTTTCCTTCTATCGATAAATTTTGATTATTATTCAAAGAGCTTTTAAAGTCTGAGTGCACTGGTTGCACTGCAGTTAAAACACTCTTCACAAATAGAGAATGTGACATACAAGAACTTGAAGACCATCTTGTATATAGCTGTCATACAAGCTGCATGGTATAGTGGTCTGATCTAGAAAATTGCTTCAGATATTATAGTTTATCCTTAGAAAATAATCCGTGTTTCTTGGGGAGAAATGGATGGCAATTTCAGAATGATGTATTAAAGAGCAGAGGCTTAGAGTCGCTTTGATAGCTGATCATAATTGTATGGTGGTGCAAAGACCAAATTGTTTATGAATTATGTCTACCTTTTTCCTTATTATAATTTTTCTTCAACGTTTTCTTACAAACATCAAGTCTAGCCGATCGTATGAATGAGCCAAACATGCCGTCGACAACACCTTTAAAAATTTGATTGTATGAAGACTTTGTCATATATTAAGTAAAGCATATAGTGAGGATGATATATAATTGCTCATATGATTCCGTCGTGCAGGCAGGTTAGGTTTCTCTCGATAGCACCTTCCTCTGTGTATATAATAAATGTTTTTCAAAGAAGATCAATTGTTTTGTTGGTTATGAAAAAAAGAAAAAGACAAAGAAGCAAACAAAGTTACAAACTGAGCATTCTTTTATTGAAAATAAAGATATGAAATATTGTAAGACAAGTTGGATTGCGTTTAATTGAATTTTTTCCCAATCTGATTCGTTCAGAAAGGCTGAACATATTGGCCCCATATATCATTCACCAATTGCAACATATTTATATGGGGTTGCAAGTTGCTGATGGATTGATGATGAACGTTGCTTATGATCAATCGTCGAATTTCAGCAAACAAATTACTGTGATTTCTTAATAAGAATTTGCAAGTTGGTATAATATTATCCAATGCGATGATCCGCCAATTTTCTTTGATTTCTACATGTTCCATGAAGGACGCTATATCTGTCGCTCGATCTACCGTTGACGTGATACGTTCATCAGATGAAAAATACGATTTCGTGTCAATAGAGCTCGAACCACTTTTAGAAGAAGCGCCCACACTTGCACTAAATACACTATATGCCGCACCCAACTTTGTTTCTAAAGCTTCCAGTTCTTTTTCCTCATTCGATGCACTCGATCCACGCAATGATTTGACGACGTCCAGTCGTCCTCCAAGAGTAAATTGATTCGTTACGTACCATCCGTAACGATTCAATAACTGGATGACAAGCTTCGTACGATCGTACGATGATAATTTTCTGTTGTCAACAATGGAATAAAGTTGCTCGACGAATGACGGGTGCAAATCTATTTTACTTTCGTCCACATACAATCCTGTTTTCTTGTTTAATAGTGAGACGACTGCGTTTCGCATTTTCACTGAATTTTTCGACGTGGTACTTCTTTCTTTTGTATATTCCGCCTTCACTGATATGATGTATGCTGATATTTCAGCGGAAAATCCATTTTGACTGTATGCTGTCGATCCTTTGGTATGAACCGTTTCGATAATGTGCTTTTCGATCACGATACTTGGCGTTGGAGGATCTTCAACTGGCTGATAGGTCTTGTCGAAGATGACTGGCGACAAGAAGCCCATCTTGAAGAGACCCGTGTGAGTGTCGAAGACAAGACCTCTCGAAAATCTTCTCACTAATGCTTGTCGTGGAGTTAGTTCCACTCCTACAAATAATGTGTACAGCCGATCAGCGGTCGAAACATCATACAATACATCGATTGCTTGACACAGTGGTGTCGTTAGAGGTATAGTGGTGAAAGGCGAGACATCTTTAGGTGGATTCAAAGATCTTACGGATGCAGTATGTGAACTCAAGGAGATATGTTGAACATTTTCCAAGTAATCGAGAAATTGACCGACAGTTTGATTCTCGTATTCATTGATTTTCAAATAAAGAGCCGATTTTATTTGTACATCTTCCAAATCGAAAATCGACAGTTTGATTATTTGCGACGTAATGACCGAACAATTCCCAGGAATGGGAATAGTTGGAGGAGTTGGAACAGTCGTCGTATCTGTAACGAAAAAGAATTTTGAATATATCTATGTGTATATCAATTTGATTCAATATATGTGTATATCAATAACGGAACGTGGTCTTTTTTTTAACATTTCCGCATTATTGAGAAGCAATCGAAAATTCGTTTCAATTGTTTCAATAACAAAAAAGTTAACAAATCTATATCGACGGTGATAATATTATCATTTGACAAATCAGGATCCTTATTTGACATAGATTATCTTGTGGAAGAACCTTTCTTGTAAATCAAGGTAAACCTTCAAATATTTTTTTTAAGAATTTGTCTTCACTGGTCAAAAGTATTTGTTTTTATCTAAATAAATCGTCAAACCAAATGTTTAAATTGTATGCAGCATTGACGTCAGACATATTTTCCTCCCATTTAATTTTTTCGAGTTTGTATAAAAGCAAACTTGAGAGCTTTTGTAGCACAAAGGTTTAAAATTTAATAATCAATTAATTTCGAATTCATTGTCTCCTTTGTATTTCAAAACTCAATTTTACTTTGATATAATAACCGTCTAGGAAAATAGTAATCAATATCAATAACATAAATATGAACACTTACCACCAAAAGAAAACAAAAAAACCATGAATACAAAGGACAACTTTATGAAAGACATTTTTATATCAAGTTTTTGCCTGCACTAACTCTAGAATATAAGTCAAGTCGTTTGACGAAACGATACTGAGCTCCGTTAAGCAAACGTTTGGTTATTTAAACTATTCCGATTTGTGTGATTGCATTCAGATGATTTGTGTAAAAGCATTCATTTCGAAAAACAACAACGCGATATTCGTAATCAGTCACGATCTGTGCGAGTGTACAATCAGTTCATATGAAAACAGAATTCTGAATAAAAAATGTAACGCTTTAGAAATAATCAAAGTCTAACAAAAACAGAGAAAACATTTAGCAAGAACCCATTGAAAGAAAAAAATATAATACATAACTTGGAAAAATTATCAGCAAAAACTCACATCTTGTTTTTCCGTGTATAGCATGGAGTGTATCGCTTTCTGGTTATAAATTTGAGATACTGTGATCATGTTGTCAGAATTCTGAATAAAAGATGTAACGCTTTAGAAATAATCAAAGTCTAACAAAAACAGAGAAACAATTTAGCAAGAATCCATTGAAAGAGAAAAATATATTACAAATACATAACTTCATACAATCAGTTCATATGAAAACAGAATTCTGAATAAAAGATGTAACGCTTTAGAAATAATCAAAGCCTAACAAAAACAGAGAAACAATTTAGCAAGAATCCATTGAAAGAGAAAAATATATTACAAATACATAACTTGGAACAATTATCAGCAGAAACTCACACCTTGTTTTTCACTTTCTGGTTATAAATTTGAGAAACTGTGATCATGTTGTCAGTTTCGATTTAAAATTCTATCAATCAAGTTACACTTGGATCGTCTGCAATGAAAATCAACTTTGCGTTACTATCTTTCATGTTATTGATATTTGTTGTCAATTATTCTTGTGCGTACGTCGTAATTTGTTTTGTAAGAAATGGTGTAAACGTAAACAGGATTTTTGACTCCGAAATAGTTACGTATGCAGCTGCACGTGTAGGTCTGGGACTGACAGAAGACGAAATTTTTATGGACAGCAACCGTGCCATTGAGCGAAGACAAGAACAAAGGATGTTAGTGAATTATAAAGAGTGTAATTTAATTATCAGTCAAAGTGCAAAGTCTTCCATAGAAGTTTGCATTGTAAATGATCAATGCAAAACAATTGACTTGGAAAACAACGCAAAGGTCAAGACCTTGCGCGATAAATTGCTAGCTTCGTTGCCAGAATATTACCGCGACGAAAAATGTGCCGATATTGTTTTTCTAAATGACAAAGGGCAAGTGATCCGAAGTGAAGACGAAATAGAGGTGCCATATCGAAATATTGTGAAAAACGGTAGAATCGAAGCACACAATAAATACATCGACAATGTGACCAAATTAGATATCACATGGCTTTTGTACAGTTATCGTGTGCAAGTGAACATGCTCATGTATTTGAGTAGTTTGCGATATTGGATAACGAAACCAAACGCTTGCCCTAATTTAAAAAGTAAACTGAATTTACCCGACAAGGCATTGTTTCCAAATGCTATCGACGATTTAGCACAAAATTGGTTAACTAGAGATAAACGCGCGCAACTCCATCAAGAACCAAGTCGTAACGTGGTGAGTACTCAATTGGTTGCACCGTACGCCCATGAGGAATCATTGTCTATAAAATCTTATGCTTATAAGACTGAAAAATCGGAAATCCCAAGATTATACTACGTTAACGTGAACGAAAAAGATAAAATAGCTTTTACCGGATCGCGAACTGATGAATTTGAGGATAATCAGTTAACGTTCAAAATATCATCTCGGTCGCCAAAAGACAAGATACTTTTACTGTTAAAAGATGTCCGATCAACAAATAATCGAGCTGTATCCTGGACTAACGCCGTCATAGCAACAAATAATACTGCTGTTACTTTGAATGTCACATGGAAGAATCATCAACCCGGTTATGCATACATTTGCGAGTTATTCGATTTCCGTGCAAACCATGAAATAAATTATTTATTTCGCAAAGTAACTGAAGATGGGGTCTGCATATTGAAATATATTGATGATAACAATACTTTTTATGATTTGTTGTTTAACAGAGAAGAACTCATAGAAAATGGGCAAGATCTGTCGAAATTCCGATACGAACTAGGTGTGTCTATGTATCCTAGTCGTCCTGGTAGATGGAGTTGTAAAGAACGTAGTAAGAGAGAAACACAATCTATTGCCAATACTGACATACATCAAGATCAGATAACAATGGGCGGAGGAGGGAAAGGTTATGATACGGGCCTTTACTTTGAGAGAACTTGCGCAATGCGCGATAACGGATACAGTAAAGAGAATAAACGATCATTGTATTTCAACGTTTTTATTTTTAAATCACAAGAGATTGCTGAAAAAATTATTGAAGATATTGCCACATTTTGAAAAATATATCGAATACATTTCTCCATAAGTGTCATCTGTTGCTATTTTTACATTGAGTATTAAAACTTATCACGAACAACATTCAAATTTTGAAGAAATTGTTAACAGAGACTAAAAACAAGAACTTTCATTTTCAGCGATCCACTCAGTTAATATATGTATTAATTTCAGAGCTGCTTTCATTGCGTTACTTTTTTTCCGATTATCAGACCCATTTCAAAATGGTTCACAACCCATTATATATAAATATGTTATGGACATTTTTTTCGTTGACAATAAATGCTAATAATGAGAATAATAATACTGGTTTTAATGACTTATTTCTTTCCGACTTATTAAACATCCATCAAAATGAATCCTGTAACAATTTCTTTGCAAGTTCTTTTGATGTTTTGTGGATTAACATTTTGTATAGTCGCCGTTTCGACTATTTAAATGGTAAGTGAGTGATACAGCACTTCCGACAAGCAGGACAAGAGAACAGATTTAACTATCTCATGTCTGAGTTCAATACTGCGGAATGATAACAAGTCATAATTATCGTACTTGTGAGTTGTGTTCTTTTTTACAAATTCTCTTGTATCAGTTGCCGCGAAACAATAAATGTTTTTCAATTTAACAACAACTCCAGTAGCTAAAACTTTCAACCTTTTACAAATATCTTCATCGTTAGCTTAAAGTATGTATCATATTCTATTTGACGGTTAATGTATACAGAAATAAGGATATTCATTAGATATGCGCGGTGAACAATATACGTTGACAATCTGAATAACTTAATGGTAACCTAATAATTGTAAAATGTAGCAATAGTCGAAACGGAGAATATAAAGAGAGAGAGATAAAGAAATAGATCCGATTGATTGATTACGTATTTATTGCGATATTGGATCACAGATCCATTTTGTAGTATTACAGAACTATATTTTACAAAAATAAGTGTATCACACTTTGAATATAGAATGTCACATGAAAGTGACAGTTTTCAATATTTAAATATAAAGTATAAACCTAAAACTTGCAAGTGAAGAGAGAAAGAGAGAGAGTTTATTCCCCATACAAAAAATTGGTCGTTAGGTAGATAGAAATATTGAAAACGAGCAAAAGATTACTAAAAGGTCCAAAAAAACCTTCAAAAATTAAATTACAATCGGGCGTGAAGCTTTGAGAAAAAACAAATTTGGGGATTTCTCTGATGGAGCAGAATCTAAGTACAAGAACAGATTCAATTTAGCAGAATTGTTGAATCATTATGAAGATTTTAAGTTACAAGCTGAATGGCATTTTTTGTCACATGTCATGGGAAAGGGGCTTGTGATGGAATCGGGGGGTGCATAAAAAGGCATGCACATCGAGCAAGTTTGCAAAGAAGTAACACAACTCTAATGAACGAAACAATTTTATGAGTGGGCAACGAATTTTTTTGAGATTTTTTTTTTTTTTATTTAATTTTTTTTTTGAAAAACTGTATGGAAGTGAAATTTCTTTAGAAAGTCAATGAAATCAAATTTAATTAAATTCAATTAACGTGGCGACAAATTACGGCATGTTAAATCGATCACCAGAGAACTTAATGAAAGGCAGCTACTTCTTGCTAATCGTTGCCTAGTCTCTAGGGAATGTCAAGTCAGAGAACTTAAAGCATAGAGAAGGTGCAGGTTCGACAGCGAACATTTGCTAGATTTATAGTAAGCAATTCACCTCACAACCACAAAATACACGCTGTGAAATAATAATACCCAAGAATTACCCTCCTCTCGCCCAACCGACGCGAGGGGCGCAATCCGCGAACGAGCGGAATTAGCCGAGYCATAAAAGGCAAGGGAGTTTTAAGCGTTGCGATCTTAAGCTGCTCAGCTACAGAAACAAAAATTTCTACAGTCAAAACTAAGAATTAGATTAAAGTTTATGATTTTTAAATGTTACTTGTTAAGAATAGGTAAAATAATTTTTTTAATGGTAAAGAGTGAATCTGTTAGATCAAATGTGCTGGAATGAGAATTGAAATCGTGACATATACGGCGGAATGGTTCGTTTAACTCGAAATTTGTTCTAGAAAATTATAAAAGTAAAGGTAGAGCGAGCGGGAATATTAAAATTAATATCAGACAAGAGAGATGGGCTACAGACTGACCCATTGATGAGTTTTACAAGAGCAAAGCATTTCCCTACGACTAGCCTTGTAAGCTTTAAACGGTTAGTGTAAGGGGGAATATTTAAATTGGAATCCCAATGCAAATGATTTAAGGCAAAAAGTAAAAATTGTTTTTGAACGGACTCTATATTCTCAGAATGAACTTGATAACAAGGGTTCCATACCACGAAAGCATACTCTAATGTGGTAAGCGGATCTCTAAACTCTTTAGACCAACGTTTAACAAAACCAAGAGCACGTTTAGCTTTAAAAACCATGGAAGATGTGTGAAGCGTAAAATTGAGTTTGGGGTCCATAGTTACTCCCAAGTCAACAAAACTGCATACTTGCTCCAACCGAAAGTTTTGTATTACGTATGATGTAGCGTCTACAGATCTACGTGAAAAGCACATCGTTTTAGATTTTTTAAGATTCAATGGCATGTCATTTCTAACACACCAAGCAGCTAGGTTGTTTAACTCTGTTTGCAACTGACAGCTTTCGCTATTCGAGGTGAATGATTTAAAAAGTTTTACATCGTTAGTATACAATAAAACTTTTGAAAACTTAACAACAGATGATATGTCATTAATAAATAACAAGAACAGAATTGGACCAAGATGGCTACCTTGAGGAACGCCTGAAGGAACATTGATTATGTCCGAAAGAATATCGTTAAATATGACTTGTTGAATTCTAYTACTAAGATAAGAAGCAACCCATTTTAGAAATATTGGTTGAAAACCAAGAAGATCAAGTTTATCCAAAAGAATTGAATGGTTTACTTTATCAAAAGCTTTACTAAAATCKGTGTATATAACATCAGTATTCTTATTCTCCCTAAAGCCCGTTGATACATGTGATACAAATTCAAGCAAATTAGTTAATGTATATTTCCCTTTACGAAAACCGTGCTGAGAACAAGAAATGAGTGGAGAGATCCGGAAGGTTATGTCGTCTGTTACAATTGCTTCAAAATGTTTAGGTATTGCAGACAACTTTGCTATTCCCCTATAGTTTTCAATAGATGACCTAAATCCACTCTTATGCAAAGGAATTATAAATGACTTTTTCCATATGGATGGAAATAAGTCTTGCATAAGAGATGAGTTAAATAGTTTTGTTAGTGGTTGGTATATATATTTGGCACATTTCTTAAGAAAGCGCGGGGGAAACATATCTGGGCCATAATTGTATGATTGTTCTAATATATTTAACTGATATAAGACGTATGCTTCGGAAATGGTAGGTGCATTAATGACAGAAATCGGACATAACTTGTGCTGATGCGGAACATTTTTTGGAGATTTTGGAGAGTAATTGGACCTAAAGAATTCAGCGAACATATTAGAAATGGTGTGATTGTCACTGGACACACTTGACTTATATTTCATAGCGAACGGAAAATTAGAAATCCTGCATTTGGAGTTGACGAAACCATAGAACAATTTTGGATTACGTATAATATTCTCTTTTACTTTATTTATATAATTATTATAACATATTTTGTTAAGTTCAGAAAATTGTCGGCGCAATTTAGAATATTTTGAATAGTCAGCAACTAAACCAGTTTTTTTAAAAAGTTTAAAAGCACGAGATTTTCTATTTTTTAATTTACACGATTCTTTCGAAAACCATAAATTAGAACTCATCAGACATATTTTTAGCAGAAGATATTTACATCAGAACATATTTTTCAAACAAGTTTAAAATATAGAATCAGTATTACCAGCTATTGAGAAAACGTTATTTATTAATGAAGCATGCTGCATATAAACAGATATATCCGAGTGAGGCGGTATATAAGATAAAGTTAAGTAGATATGGCCACTATTAGCGCCAATATGAATGCATTTAAATTCTATGAAGTCTGCATGCGGAACATCGACTTCTTCAGGTGGAATTGAAGAATGAACAGCAAACAAGACACCACCTCCTTTTCTGTTCAGGCGGTCATATCTATAGATTTCGAATTCGCTGTTGAATATTTCATTATCAAAAATGTGAGGCTTTAGCCAAGTCTCTGTGAAAGCAATGATTTTAAAGTTGTTTGATCAGTATGTTTCGTATTAAGGCCTCTAACATTTTGATAATAAATAGTCAGCGAATTATGGTTAGTTAGTTTTTTGTATTCACGGAATTTCTTGGCATTTTAGTGATAACTACAGGGGGCTTATCACGTTTGTGCTCGAATTCGCGCACAAATACTCCAGATGGCCAGCATGAGTTTTCAAGTATTAATTGAAAACTGTTAGCGGATACGTCGATCTTAAACGACGAAATATCCCGGTTATACTTGAAATTAAATTTACGGACATCTGTATCTGCCGTTTTTAATTTCGACGAGATGTAACTTTTTATATCATCGACTGAGGTATCCGCAGCAAATCTCGAGACAAAAATTGCCTTTGTAGGTATTTGGAGGCGGATCTATTCTAATTATCTAACTATTATCTAACTATTTTTAACAATTCTCCACATACTCAAACAGAAAATGTGAAGAGAGATAAATATTCCATTTTTAACAGCGAAAAATGTGTACAAATACAGCTCTCTCACATACTCAAGAATATGAAGAGACATAAATATATATATGCATGCTCTTTATGATACTCCTTATAACTGCACTGTGATATTCTTATGCTTCAATTTTTTGCTTTCAACTAACAAATCGCAATGTATGCAAATATGTATGCTCTTGCGTTTTGTCGTCGGCGTTTTTATATTGGCATGTAAAAATAATTATAATATGAGTATAATTTTGTATGAAAGCATGCATAGTAATATTTACAGTCAATTTGGACTTGCATATTTAATTAATCTTATTATCAGCTCATATGTATATATGTATACGCATGTGCGCGTTCAGAAATTGAATTCATGATTTTATAACTTATCAATATATTACATCTGCGAGCATTAATTTGCATGTTACAAACATACAACATACATATGCGCGCACATGTAAATATGTCACCAACTAAAAATTGAAACATTCTTCTACAAAAACAACAATTGAGTCAAATATCAGAAGCATTACAAGTCAATATGGCAGCCTCATTGACAAAGCCCAAATGTAGTAAATTTTACAAAAAAAAAAAAAAAAAAAAATTTCATTTATAAACACGGGCGCAAATCCCACAAACGACCTCGCTTCATTCATAGAAAAAAACGCCATAACATCACCCCAAGCATGTCTTTTCGCGACGATGGCAAAAGCTAAACATCATAAATTGAGCATCTTTCTGGTGTTTGTTCTAAGAAGCAAGTGAGAAAAGTGGCAACATAGCTGTTGTCGATTTATAATATTTGTTAATTCTAAAATATTTTTACGTGGCTCATGCGTATACATTCATACATATTTGCGCTAGTTTGTTGGCGAAGCTATTGGAGCAGCAAGGGAAGCGGTCGTTTGTTAGTTTCCTTCGGATTTTTTACCAATTTGTTCTAAAAACGAAGTGATAAAAGTGGCAACATAGCTGTTGTCGATTTATAATATTTGTTAATTCTAAAATATTTTTACGTGGCTCATGCGTATACATTCATACATATTTGCGCTAGTTTGTTGGCGAAGCTATTGGAGCAGCAAGGGAAGCGTTGACAATCGGCGGCTATTCGTTTTTTTTTTTCGGCATAGCTTGGATTTTCTACCAGCAACACAATGTTGTGACGCTTTGTCGTTGTGGCAACGGAGATGCGAAAGATTCGTGCGACACCTGTTATTATGAATGTATGTACATATGTATGTGGCTCGCATATGCTTTCGTAAACATACAGACAAATGTGCTGAAGAAATAATATACAAACATATGTGTGTATATGCCATAGAATTTTTATTGGTACAAATATGGAAATGATAACGAAATAATGCGAATATGCATATTTCATGAAGGTCATCGATTTTCTTTGAAGAAATGAAGTTCATTTGGTACATCTTCACTTTGTAATGGTCGAAATAAATATAAATTTATTTGAAATATTAATTTATTTAAAAATTAAAAAAATATATTAAAGATAAATAAAATTAAAATTATTTGAACCGATTTTTTCCCGACTTTGTAAAAAAAAATAAAAATTTTTACCATTTTTCGGAAAACAAGGGTTCATATAATACAAAATAATATATATGCGTGGTGACCCAGATACTGCTTTTTTACATTCTCTGTGTGATTTTGTATATTTTTCTTCAAAGCATTTCTCTTTATTTATTCTCGCATGAATTCACTTGTGTTACAGTTCTGCTAAATAGCAGCGAGAATGGTGTATTCCTTACTACAATTCTTTCAGCTCTGTTAGCTGTCAAATCGAACCTCATACAGAATTCAATTTGCACCTCATTTATGCTTTAAGTTCTCTGGTCAAGTTCAACTTTTCATGTCATGTTTTAAGGAAACCTCTTCTATTCTGCTGCACTAATTCTTGGAATTCTCAACAAATACCAAGTTTAGTAATTTGGCATATTAATTCGGTTGCCTCGGTAATCCGGCAACCTGCTTGCTGCATTGTTCTCTATAAAATAACGGTACTGAATGCATGGGTTTTTAGCAGTGCGTTGCTCTGCGCTAACTAATCTACTTGAATAGCTGTTTACAGTTGATTGCGTTTAATTTGAGGGAAAAGTACACCGCATGTCGAAGCGCCGCTTTCGGGTTACTACCAATAAAGCTCCAAAGCAACGACGGCAGTAGCGAGAGCATATTTGCTGAATTTCGCCTTGACGGCCAATTTCGAAGGCAAAACAACAAAGCGATGACGGAATGACGGCAATCGGTGCTTCCGAAAACAGCTTAGCGAATCTACAAAGGAATGAGCACACAAAGCCGCATGCCGAGGTAAAGCGCTGTGTCAATAGTTTAACGCATCCGTTGAAGAACATAAGCGGACGAAAGTTAATTGGGTTGTTAGAAAACCGAAGATGACGCAACGTACGGCAAGGTAAGACAAAGCAAAACAAATAAAGCTGCCACATATCAGCTGGGGCAACTAGTAGAGACGTGCCAAATTTCCAAAGAATTATGAAGAGCACGCCATCCGCGGCAGGTAACGATGGTAAAATAAAGGCAAGCTTTGTTAGTATTCAACGCTAACCGCACAGCACCGAGGTAGCAATCTCTGCGAACTTGAACAGTGTTAAGATCTGACGGACTCGCACATCAGCGTCGAGTTGTCGCAGGATCTTTCTGACATCACTCGTGCTTTTACGCGCTTCCTGTTCGCATTCGTTCTTTTTTTCCTGCTATCGGTTGACATTCTTAAGTAAGCGGTTGAATCCAACTAAGCCATGATTCGATTGCGCACATAGCGACAAAAGCACTAACGCATTATGCTGCAGTTGCGATTTAAGCTCTTTACCATATTTTGAGGTAGATGTGTGCTATCGCAGCTTGTTATCAAGTAGGTGCTACAGATTGTGTTGCAAAATGCTGACGTTGACGCGTTAATTGTAGATGCTGTGAGAAATTCGTAGTAAATGATAAGATCTCTAAGAAGACACAGACCTTCATGAAACCGGTTGTGGATTGTGTACCCCTGTAATGCACTAATATACCGACAGAGCTTATAGAGGAGAGACTTTTTTGTGTTACCCAATAACTCGTAAAAGTAAACTAACAGATACGCATATATTAACGAAGTATTTTGAGCTTATCGCGACTTTATTAAGGTAATTAATATCAAGCCACTTCGGTAGGTTTGAAAAAGGTGTGGACATATATCAATTTTACTCTGTCAAAAGCCGGAGAATATAGAATAAGGTTATAAGATGATTATAGCTCGGCTTAATCCATCCAGCTTTGACAAAGAGCGTCCGAACACCGCACCACGTGTCCTATTGGTCATGGCCCACTCTAAATAAATATTATGTTCTCGTTGTTGACCATGCAGAGCTTGCTGAGCATTCCGAGCTCTTAAGAGATCCAGAGGATCAGAGCTAGAACACAAGACCACTTTGGAAAACTCACATGCTTTCGATTGGATGAAATTTGAGGAAAGGGTAACTGATGTAACAAGCTCATTGGCTTTGCAACTTCCGACCATTCCACTCTAATCGAGTACCCAAACAAGTCTAATATGGAAGAACTTTGATGTTATTACTAACGTGGCCATAACAATCATGTCTACTTTTGACAGCACAAATCTAGTAGCCAGCTTCGTTTGAAATCTAAGAACCAGTAAAGTATTCGCTAATTGTTTCTCATAGGGTGCGTTTCAGTCAGTCACAACATGTCTCCAGTCCTGCTTGTGGGACACATTGCTGCTGCACTTTTGACTTCTTGGCACCTACTAAAGATTATTGCCGTTGTTGTTGCTACTGATTTTTAATATTTTAATGTGCTGTGTTTATTGCTTGCCTGCGGATCCATGTTTCATTGGGGGTTATGAAATGTTTTTAAAATTCCCTTATATAGTGCTTAAACTGCGTCAAATACTCTGGAAAAGTAGGCTTATTGTTGAATAACTGTTGCTGAAAGCTACAAAAGCGATATAATTTGAAAGCGGAGATTCGCTGGGGTTGAATAGTAGATATCTACAACAAGATCGAGCAAAGATGGCCGTGGTTGAATCGCGGTAGGCCCGCTCAAACGGTCGCAAGGCCAGGATTAATGGTCAACAAGGGTTCGTTCTGTTTTTGTGAGATTGGCAGGAAATAATATACCAATGAGCTGCTCCCTAAACTAATAATTCGGATCAATACTGTCACTATTGAACAGCTATGGTCAATAGGAGAGGAGTTGTGTTCCTTCAGAACAATGGCAGACCACGCAAAACACTAGTGGCTCGCCAGAAGTTTTGACAAACTGGTTGGGAGGTTTTTATTCATTCAACTTATAGCCTAGACTTGGTGAAGTGCTTACTACCTGTAGCTGTAAATGGTGACTGATTTTGTGGGTTCAAAATTTGACTGAACACATGTTTTATAATAAGAACTAGGGGTTTTAAGAGTGTTACTATAAAATGACCTTTAAAATAGTTATCGAAAAAATGGTAATTTAATTGACCTTAAACGGAAAATTTTAGTAAAATGTGATGTATGAATAGTGACTTTCTTTTCACTGACTCTTATATAAGTATATTGAGCATAAACATGCTAAAAACAAGTAAGGCTAATCTAGATAAAGACTAACAGTAGTGAAAAGCGCAAAGAAATAGATGTATTAATAAATAAAAGGGTAATTATCAATGTAGCAAACACAAAAGCTATATATAAAAGTGTATAATAGAACAAAGCTTTGAACTAGCGGTATTAAAGACACTTGTTGCATAAATAATGCAATACAGCAACAGTTAGAAAAAAGCTTTGCTGCAAAAAAGCGCAAAAAGTGCATTATCACGGGCAAAAGTTCATACAGTTGACAAAGACTTCGCAAAAGAAAGTAGAAAAAAGGCTGAGGCAAGTAAAAATACAAAAGGACTAAGATCTATAAAAATAAAGAAAATAAAAAGTGAAAACGTGCAAGGAAAAGTTAAAGTGCAATACTCAACAAGAGTAGAGAGTTACTCGTCTCGGGGGCACTCAGAAATTGCCACTAAAAGCATTGCGAACCGTGTCACTAATAGCATCAAAGTGGCTACAAATTTGATTTCCCCGTAAACGTTGAGATGGAAGTAAAACACGGAAATATGACGCTGAAGTGTGAAGCTCAGAAGTTGAAGTCAAATAAAGCAAAACTTTAAGCGTTAAGTTAATGATGGGAAATGAGAAATAACTTAGCTCCCAGTTTTCATTTCAATGCAAAGATAAACAGTTCAGTTAAATTTTACAATTGAAACAGAACTAAAAAGTAAGTTGCTTTACAGATTTCTATCACATTTAAAAAAATTATTCGAGTTGATCTATGGAGCAGCAGAAAACGAGTTATTTCCTTAGAGTCGGAACTAAAAGATAGTCTCTGTCGAGTGGTGGAAAGTTCTTGCAAAATTCTGTCGAATTTACTTAGGCACGTAATGTAACTCTTTCAGTTACTTGAGAAAGAAATTTCAAAATTGACGTTCTCTTCAACGTAAAATAAAACACTTGCCAAAGGAAAGAGGGCAATTTTCGTGTATCTACCATGTTCTCTTAAGCTCGAACTCTCGAAGCTGTGAAAAGCCTAGCACATACAAACTATCTGTCACCAAAAGCTTTTTGAAATCAAGCGCGCGATTCAGCGCACTTCCTGGTATAAGGGTGAAATTTATTAAATCGATGGTTCGGAAATGAAGAATATAGCTATATATGCATTCGTGGTTCAGATACAGAAAACTTTCTCAAATTTACTAATCGGGTGGAATTTAAAGCTTTGAAGCCAAGCTTTTATTGTAAGACTCAACAAACCAATGAGAAGAAAGAAGTCGAAAGAATTTGTACAAGACATTGGACAAAAAGTGAAGTGGTATACCTAGAAAACTGATATCAACTTAATAATGACATTTAAGTATATTTTAATTTATATTGTGCCGCAAGTAGAGATTTGTCAAGGTGAACGGACGGTTTACGGCAGTAAGTTTGCATATGTAGATGCCACAAAAAGCTCTTTTACTCACGATGTAGATAGGAGACCACACTTTAGCTTACTCAAAGATTGCTTCAATTATTGGCAATCATAATAATGCTTACAACTAATAGTATAGTACGTTATTATATTTGAAGTGCTTGTGGTTAGCCAATAGCGTTTTATTGAAAACTAATGAAGCTCATTTGGTTTGTATGAAGAAATGTTGTGGTTTTAACGCGTATAATTGGTAAATGGGTTTTGATGAGTTTCTTCACTTATGCTAGCGATATACTTTATATATTATATTTGATCGTTAACTAATTTTTAAACACGTTAGAATCGACTCAACCAAATCTACCAATTCATCAGAAATTTCGTTTCAAAATTCATTACCCAAATTTATTACTCCACAAGCTAGCAGACGACTTAATCTATCTACTATTTCCAACTATCTTATTCCCCCAAATCTTCGAAATTCCTGCACACACACGTATTGCGCTTTTTCGAGCAGTGAAACTGCAAATATTGTGTCTTGAAACAACGATAACAAAGCACTTAAAAAATGCCTACGCAATAAATTACCGAACAACCGGGGCGTATACGCAACATTTTTTATGCTTTACTTTCTCGCACTCATTTTTTGCACGCACAACAGCAGCCGCCAACGCCACTTTTAGTAGTTATTTTAAGACTACACAGCTTTACGTTATGCCTCTTTTCCCCGCACACTCCACTTTCAACGCAATCAGTGTTGCTCGTTACTCAATCTCTGGACAATAGCTTAGCGAACGAATAATTGCAAAGCAATAACTGCAATGCAACACCGAGCACATAAAAGTTAGCAAGAAGCAGCAGATTTTTCATTTTTTTCGTTTTGCTTCATTTTCCCGTTTTCTCATTCTCCAGCACACACTTAATTCATCTTCCTACTGCTTGCGCTTTGCGCATAGCACGTAGTCGATAAAGTATGCACAGCAGAAAAAAAAAAAAAACAATAAAAGCGAATGAAATAATGTTAGGAAAAGCCACTCAAAACTGTGCGCAACAATAGTAAAAGAGAAACTGTGGCTGAGCAGCTGCTGCTCGTAACCGTGGCGGATAGTTAAATCGCTACTTTCACTTCGCCAATGTGAAAATTTACGAAACTAACGGTGCTTAAGGCAACTATCTGCTGCTGCTGCACCTATGGTAACTAAACTACTTGCAAATTCTAGCATATGCATTCCTTGCTTTAAGCCTCATAAAGTTTTCTTTAGCCTTTTCGCTGCGGTACCAACCATTAACCATCTTTCAGTGTTCAGCCCGTCGCAGTTGCCTTGACCGCATCTGAAAATACGCGTGTAAATTTGCTCTTCTGTGCGTCTGCTTGCATAAATATATGACAATATCCTTCAACTATCCACTACACCCATACACTGGATTTATGGACAGACTTACTGACTGCTGACTGAGAGCCTGGAAAACCGGTTTTTCAGCCGACTTTTTCACTATCGCACTATTAACTCAAGCTCGTCAGTTTGCAGCCAAAACCAAATGTTATTTTCATACCCTGTACCTGGTATATTAAGTTTGATTTAAAGCATATACATATACTTGTACATATGATCAACGTAATAATCTGAGTTGACTTAGCCATGACCGTCTGTATATACCCGAAATATTATCCTAGAGTTGACACAAAGTAACCACCAAAAATCAAAATAAATATCATTTTATATCCTTTAATGCTATAATAAATGTACTTGTGTAGGGTATTAAAGTTTCCTTTGGGAGGTTTTCTGGTTTTTCCACAATTTTGTGCCATTTGTTACTGCATTTTTAGATCTACATATGCATACGCTTGTATTTGTAGACTTTGTCTCTTTGTTAAGTGCTGCGTAAGAGCCCTCCGCCGGCCACATGCGTAAATAGTTTACCTTGAGCACAAAGCCAACAGAAATATGAGTAGTTTAGTGTAGGATAACGGCATATGTAGCTGTGTATAGTTACTTCTGTATTATATACATATGTATGTGTTTATGTGCTAATAATACATATGTGTTAGTATATCTGTTGGTGTAAGTGTACTGCATGTGTTAAAGACTACTCTGAGTTACAGGCCATTTCTCCGGCAGCAATCTACAATTTAATATGTTTTTCATTTTCTAACATGAATTTTTATTGTTTTTCGAAACCATTCTCTCATTTTACTCGTATTTTATAAGATTTTTGGTCTGTCATTGTGGCCGAGAAAAAGATAACATTTGGAAGTACAGACCACGTAACAATAAATATTTGCATGGCTTAAATTTGTTCAGACTTGAAAGGGACACACGCACATTTACTGTTATAAAAATACATGCAAATTTATTTGTGATCTTTCATAGCCCTAGTGAAAGCTCTTAAAACTCTGTTTTATGTCAATTTACGATTCAAGCCTTTTGCAGACATCTTATTTGTGAAGCTTATTAAAAAAAAAAAAAAAATGTAGTGGTTATTGTGCTGTGGTTATTCGATGTGCACGCGATGGCTGTCAGCAGAAGAAGAGAGTTGATCGTATGATGTGTAGTCCTATATAGTAATAACCGCGGGCGTCTTCAAGCCTAGCGGTTACCTATGTATTCCTTGTTTCGTTTTGTGTTGTATTCGTTTCAGCGTTTCTTGTAAGCCAGGCGCAGCTGACTTGCTGACATGGTGTTGCCATGTTGTATTAAACGTTTAAATATAATATAATATATTGTGGCTCGTCCCACAAAAAAAAAAAAAAAAAAAATTCTAAGTTCAGGCGCAACCGAACATTTCATATGAGAAGTTTAAAAAGTGGCAACCCTGCCTTAAAAACGCATACATTTCTTAAAATTATTAACGAAAGCATTTCAGCACCATTTATCTTTTGACATTTTCATACATTTACAAATGTTCAGTGGGCACAGAATTTTCGAGTAAAAATTATGCATTTTGTGTGCTTTTATTCAGCACTTTGAGGCCTGTTGTGCAAATACAGCCTGCTGCCGTGCCTGAATTTAAACAAATGCACATTGTAGTCTTTGCATATTCTAGCAGCTAGAGGTTACATGAATATTTCTTGCAATTGCATCGTTTAAATTGAGATGTGTGTATGTTATCATATATCTGGTTTGCCTACTTGTAAAGGCAAATATTTATATTGCTTCTTATGCTGATACATTGCTGTTGCATTACAACATTTGTTGTTTTTATTGTATTTTTTGTTATGTATAGCGGACCACTGAAATGGAAGATGTATAAAAAAGACATTTAACCGAAGATTTTCAGACAAAGGTACTCTATACTGGCGAGGTTTGTTGTGGTGTTGCACGTATCAACACTTCAGCGCACTTCACTTGAGATTAAATTCTTTCACTAGAACGGAAGTGAACAGCGCCTTTCAAAACCTTACGCTTTACCGACTTCTGGGTAGAATGTGTCTGCTTAAGAATTTATACTTGGTAACCCGGCCATGCCGCACTTCGTTTCAGCCAACGGAATAAAATGGTGTGATGTAAGATGCGACCAATTGATTGTATTTCCTTGGTATTTCTTAGGCAGGGTTATCGTTGCTTATCCAGTTTACTTGTAAAGCGTTTTACTACTTTGCTTATTGGAGTTGTTCTTGTTTAGGATTTTGTACAAAGTTACTCAGCAATATTCCTTGTTTTGCCTTATTGCACTTATTCCTGCATATTTATTTTACTTGTGTGCTATTTGTATATTTGCTGTTGTTGCTGTTCATCTTAAGCTACTTTCCTCTCTTACATGCTGCTCTTGGGTTTCTGCCAAATTTGAATTGTATGCTGTGCACAGCGGGCTTACTCTATTGTTAGAGTGGAACATTTTTATACTCTGCAACCAGTTGCTACAGAGTGTTATAGTTTTGTTCACCTAACGGTTGTTCGTATCACCTAAAACTAAGTGAGATAGATAGGGTTATATATATATTTATATATATATATATGATCAGAATGACGAGAAAAGTTGAAATCCGGTTGACTGTCTGTCTATTCGTACTAAATGCGCCAGAGACGTAAAAATTTGCCGCCGGAATGGTATGACAAAGTAAAATCCCAAATCTCTCTATATGGACCACAGGACCTATAGTTTACGTTTTTTTTTTCGAAAATATCAATGTTTGAGACAAATAATTGAATTTAATGGTGTGTCTGTGTGTCAAAAATGGGTTGAATTGGACCAATACTTTCTACTAGTAACTACTATTACCGCATCAACAAAAAATTCGAAATTGAATGTCTTATTGATTACGCTTCACTACTTCAAATCATAATATTACATATGTTCTACATTTTTAGTATCAGCGCTCAGATATAAACCAGTTTTAACCAATATTAAAATTTGTTTTCACTCATATTTCATTTTGTTTCGTGTTTCATTCATGCCTTGGTAAATTGCCGGAAATGTCGTTGCGTTATTTTGCATTTCAGGTGACGATATAAAGGTTTTCGTTTTTCTAACAAACCTTATATGTCTGTCAGGAGTTATATATAGTATTTGTAAAAATTGCTTGGATTTCGTGGTTTAGGTTGACGTTTTACACCAAGTAGTATTCCCTTGGCTTTGATTCCTGTATGCTGCGAGAGTATAAAATGTTCGGTTGCACCTGACTTTAGCCCTTCCTTACTTACTTGTTTCTTTCCTTTTTTGCTTTTGATTTCGCATAGGCAAATATTGAGGTTGCTCAAACGCCCCTGCACCTCGCACACAATGCTCGGCTGCCAACCATGCACATGATTTTCAGCAGCGGCATATACAAGATTTAACAGTTGTAGCGAAAGCACAGCAGACGAAAAATTGTGTGGCGTGCTGGGGAGGGTGAAAAAAGTTTGCGCAAACTTACTATTTACTTCCAAGAACACAAGTGATGTAAAGCCACTATGTAGCGCAATGCTCGACAGCTTCAGTTGCGCGAACACAGAGACTAACAGTAAATTTGACAGTATGTGCCACTTGCACACCATACAACAGCAAACTGAACTCCTTACTGTATGTTTATCGGCATACTTGTACATAAAATGGTGCTTTGTTGACTCTTGTTTTCAGTAGCACTAGAGCCGTAATACTTACATTTTTCTTGCATTTTTTCAAGTTAAGCTTTATTGTAGCTTTTATTCTTATAGTTTTGCAGAAGTCAAGATTTTTTTCGAGCAGCTGTTAAATATTGGAAGGCTAGGTGCTGGCATATTCTTTTAGAAACATATTTCTGGAAGAAAAGAAGAACAACTAGTTGATAGCTACCAAAGAGTTGCTTGTGGGACTTTCTTTTGAAGCGACTGGTGAAATAGAAGATAATTTGTAGTCTCCCACATTTAATGCATTACAATATATTCAAAAGCTTATTGCGGCTATAGTTTTTGAGGCTTCTCTGAATTAATTATCGACTTTCATAGCGAACTGTTTAGATAAGAGGATATTACGAAGCTTTATTTTGTTTGTAAAGAGCTGATAAATATATATAGAGAAAAATTATAATGGCTTTGAAGACAAACTTTATTATCCAACGACATATGAACCATTGTATGGTGAATAAAAAGTTAGTGCTCATATAATTAAGAACATTTTTTTCCCTCTTTTATCCACAAATAAAAACGCACTCGATTTCGATTTAAGAAATCTTTATTACAGTTAAATACATGGCATGACAAAACTTTACAAATCGACTATATTATAGTTGTTCAGAGTATATTGAATACATAGTAATAAAAAATCTAAAGTTTGTTTAAGAGTTTTTCAGTGTACTAATATAAAATAATAATAAATAACTTATTTTTATATGCCATCACACCTAAGGCGTTTTCTTGTTTCTCCGTTAAGCATAGGTTATCTACAGGCTACTCTAAATATCATAAGACTTTTGAGAATTATAAACTAAAATGAAAGATAATGAAATTTTTTTAATACTCTATTGTTTTCTGAAAAAATGTGGATTAGTATCTCAGCTATAAGTAAATTGAATGTATGGAGTCAGGGAAAAAATGTGTACTCAGACAACACTTTTCTTTGTAGTCAACACCTTTCAACAAATTGCAAGTGAACTATATGACTTATCTTTAAACTCGTTTTCGCAATCTGAGCGGCCAAAACAATTTTGAATTTAATACATATGGAGGTATTTTTCCCCTGAGGGTGGGACTCTAACAAGTCCTGTTTGACTCCTTTTTATATTTAATTGATATAGAGCAATTTCACTTCCCGGGTGTGAAACTCAACTAAGCGGGGATCGACACCTTTGATTTGTAGCTAACTTTTTTCTCTAAATTTATAATTTTTATTGCAGCGGGATTCATAATAATAATTTTCCTAGCTTTTCGAACTTTACGACTAAAACTTTTTGAAAATTTGATTAGTGTTCCACAGCATTCCTTAAAAAAATATAATCAGTCGGCCTCGGACAGTAAGGAAACTTCCTGGAATCCCAAAAATTGGTAGATATGGTCTCACAAATTCTTGTAAAAAATAATTTTTAAAACCTATATATGCATGCATATAACTAGATATATTTCAAAGCTCTAAGTTCAGTACAAGGGTATATACATGTTATATTACTTTAAATTTAGGGTATTGTAGTCTGAAAGGAAGTATTGCACATTTGTGCCCCATTTTCTATTTTCTATAGTTCTCTCTTACTATTTCAAATTAAAGACTTATGCTGTTCTAAAATATTTATCTTTTTCTTCATATCTAAATATCACCTGGTTTTTTCTCTTTCTCTCTTTTTCCATCTGTCACCTTTTCGTTTTCCTTCTTCGTTTCTCTATCTGCTTATAAAATTCTAGCCTGTAATGTGTGTATTTAACATTTTCTACTTTCTAAACTTTCTTTCGCATTTTCTTCAGTCTTTAGCTCACAAATTAAAGACCTTCACATCTATTCCATGGGGGTATTATCCTAACAATGGATCTTTCATAACAAGCCATCGTCAAACAAACAATCCTACAACAGCAAAAAAAGATGTAGCCCAACTGAATGCGTTCTTTTATAAGAACAAAGCAAATTGTATATAAAGAAAAACGCAGTCAAAACTTAAACAAAGTAAACTAAAACTAAGTCAACAACCAGCAACAGAAAACTGCAAGCTGCACAACAAAGGCCACCGAGTAGCTACAACGCAGATTAAAGTGGAGGTAGAAAGATCATAATAAAAAAAAAAAAAAAAAAAAAAAAAAAAAAAAAAAAAAAAAAAAAAAAAAAAAATGCTTGATCAAAAGATGAAACTCAGTCAGTGCAAAAAACGGTTTACGTAAAAACAACAACACTGCGTAACTGGAAATGTGACAATTGAATTGAAGACGAACTGCAAGTGGAGTGAAGCGAGCAAACGAGGACACAAGTTGTGAAATTTAATAACATACAATAACGGCACTTTAAGCGAGACAAAAGACAAAATTTCCAGAAATTTTGTTAGAGAAAAATAAAGTGGATAATTAGCTGACCTGAAACATGCTGACCCGAGAGAGACTGAAGAGAAGGTTCATCCTCATTTTATCAGGTCTTAATAGATGGTTTTAAGCTTGCTATAAAAATTATTTGAAAATTAATGATTATTAATGATAATATAATGGAGCTGTTGTATTCAAAAATTATAGCCAGTTATCATTTTAACATATTGGATTTAACCAATTGACTAGAGAAGTTTATGTATTAGCATTATATTCGCCATTGGATGTTCATGGAAAACGGTTTGCGAAGATTTTTGGTATGTAATGTCTGAAAGCCACCCTAAAGTTTTCTGTTAGTCTTGCAGTGGTATTGCTGTTAGATGTGTTGAGATTGGTATTGACTTTAATAAGGCGTCGACTTTAAATAATTTAAGTTTTTAGTTGATATTTGGAAAAATGTTGTGTTGCGTCTCACCATAAGTCAACCAGTCTTCAAGCAGCACCTAGGAACAGGTTCGTTTTTAAATTTTGAAAAAAGCTTCACAGTAATGTAGTTTATAATATTTGAAGTCAAGAATATACAACGTGTGCCACTTCAGTAGAATATTAATTCTCGTTGTTTTAAATACAAGTTAATGAATACGAGGTGCGTTCAAAAAGTATCCCGAATTTTATATTTTTTCAAAAATTATTTATTTATTCATGAATATCTATTTTGTCGCCTTCAAAGTAATCCCCATGAGATATTATACACTTGTGCCAACGGTTTTTCCAATCTCGAAGCACTTCAAAAAATCATTTTTTTTTTATCTTCTTCAGCTCCTCCTTCAATGCCGTCTTTATCTCGTCAAGAGAAGCGTAACGTCGTCCTTTCATGGACCTCTATAGTTTAGGGAACAAGAAAAAGTCACAGGGGGCCAGATCTGGGGAATACGGTGACTGCGGCATCATTAGTGTGTTGTTTTTGGCCAAAAAGTCGCGCACAAGCAACGATGTGTGTTAATTGAATAATTGTCTTTTCGTAAATATTAGCACCAAAATTGTTTTCCTTCCATTAACTTCTGCTGATATAATCCCTAATGGCACAGAGACGGAAATGAAAGTCATCGTCTACCCACAAACATCGATGGTATCGGTGCATTGCTTTTGTCGAATCTGTCTGTCTTTTGTATGTATGAATTTAAGCTGTTCTTTTGGTAAAATCTTTTGGTGTTTTTTATACCTTCAGCGTTGCCAACAGTATTTGTATCTTAACGTTACATCAGACAAGTTGGACTTTTTATGATGACGGCGCTACTGAAAGCCAAAAGCGAGGCTGAGGGAATACGACTTCAGAGGATAATAATGTGCGTAGTATTTGATACGACTTGCCGCAGTTGCACGGTGATTTTTAAATAAATTGTAGCAGAGAACGAATAGGAAAACCGGATTGCTACACTTTTTTGCAAAAAATTCCCTGAAAATTTTAGCCCTTAGTATTAACATTAAGAACTGGACCAAGGCTTGTAAAAATTTTATGTAGAAAATACACCACAATCGTGAGTTTTTATCTTTAAATTTCTAAAGCTCAGAGGCATTATGTGGCATCGGTTTTGATTTTAGATACATATTTCTCAGAATTGTTGACTTTACAAAAGTGCTCAGTGCAACAAAGTCGTAACTCACACCGGCGGGGTAGTATGGGGCTCTTAACCCGATTTTTCCAAGAATTTATGGAACTATGGAAAAAATGTACATGACAAATTTGTAGGAAATTTATTTTGCTATAAAAAAGGTCCGAGGTCAAAATCGCTATCTTTAATACTTATCGAGATGTTCGACTTTTTAAGTAAGGCTTTATAGAATTTTTATAGATAATATGTATAAAAAATTAATAATAATATATATATTACCTCACTGCACTGCTTCCAGGCCAATTATCTTGACAGCACTTGGCACATGCTAATTATAAATTACTGTTCCCTTACAATGCTATATATTTACACGCCTTAAGGCTAAGGGCCACTTATTATTTTCAGCCGTTTTTATATGATTTATACAAATGTAAAATCTACGTAACAATATTATTGGCTAACCACATTAGCCAAATACTACTTCAAGCCTTTATTAATAATATTCACAGTGAAATTTTCGTATAAATTTTCAATGCTATATATACGAATAACTTTATTTGTTTGTCGGGCCATCGAAGTTTATCAGCAGCGTCTTAAGTCAGCCGGAAAGCAACACTTAAGCAACTTGTTATTCAGACAAACTGCTGCTGGCCAAGTTACACAAAGTTTGAGCCAAATTTGTGTTTAAATATATTTGTGTTTATATGTGAAGTGTTGCGTTCCGTGCAGAGCTTGACAAATGTGGCATGCAGCTTATAGAAGTGTTGGCATAAGTAAGTAGTAGCAATCGAAATGCATAACGGAATTGCAAGAGGATAACAAAATATTTATGCCAAGAAGTAAATGATGTGGTTTCGTGAAATGACAAGTGAATACTGTAAGCTGGGAAATAAACGAAGCGATGCCTATATGTATTTTAGGGTGTTCGTCATTTCCCAAATTGAGTTTGCAACAAATTAGTCCTTCAGTTTTTGAGTTATCGATCTACAATTTTCCACACGTCTTTTTCTCTCCAAAAAGCTGCTCTTTTCTGGGCTGCTTTCAATCCACTATTCTGAAAATCCACAATACATCCGAGAATTGTTATCTGCATAACAAATATTATATATAATACCGATTCGATCAAAAAAGATATGTGCGATATATGTATAGTTAAGAACAGAAACATGCGTTTGAGCTAAAACAGTCACATAATTTGATTTATTAGTTTATAAAGCTTCTTTCAGTATCAAGGAAGTTCACAATAGCATAAACGAAATTCAAAATACGAATTTTTCATTTGCGTAAAAAAATGAAAACAATTTATTCACTCGAAGTTTGCGATAAGGCTGATTATTTCTCAAGCTAACGCTAAAATATCCGAAGAAATTGTTCAGATCGGACGGATATATTTGTCATACAAACGATCAACATACGATTCTTTCATGTAAAAATTTTGTATTTGATAAGTTATCTTTACCAAATTTGATATAGATTATTGTCGAAGGCAGGCAGTACAACAAGCGAAAAATATAGTGCATATATGGAAAAATCATTTAGTATTTTTTTTTCGGTAAGAAAAGTTAGTTCAAAGTTGTAGGCTGAATCGTTTAAACAAAATATCATGAATTCCACGTTATTCTATGCATGAGAAAGAATTTAGACTCAGACACTGTTTAAATTGTAAATTAAAATGTTGCTTAGATTTTCAAACTTATTTCGGAGCAAAAATTTAAACCTCAATTTTCAAGTTTTTAATTTCAACGTGGGAAATAAGGAACACCCTAGTTCTAACTTATAACTGAAATTCCTCCAGCAATAAACAATGTGATTTTAAGCATAGTACATGCAATAGTTTATTGGCTGAAATGATTATGAACAAATAACTAAAAGCAACCTTAGTCCAACGGTACAACTTGTTGGAATTTGCTAAGCAAACTATGCTTAATTAAAGCGGCTCTCAAACAATATTGCTTTTGCTTACAGTCAGCTAGGCATATGGTAGTATTTGCGTTAAGCTAATATGCTCTACTGAATCACAAGAATATTTACATGAGTTTGATCATACTTGTATTTATTAGGAAATACAGTCTTTAAAGAAATACAGGGGTACTCCAAAGGACTTGGGTCAATTTTAGCAGATTGTAGAGATTAATAGAAAGAAGTTTCATTGTTAAGTAATCTCTGAAATTGTAAATATTTTGGCTCACTAAGATCACCACCTGTTCGTTTGAAGTAGCTCACAATGTAGCTTTATCAGACTTTGTATAAGCTAAGTTCTGTTACATATTTGCATAAATAATATTACGAATTTTATGTGTGAGTAGCAATGAGAATTTTCTATTTACAAACAGGGTTGCCAGCTATTTCCAAAAAATATGGAACATTTTGGCAACACTAAAATTTTAATAATAATAATAAAACTGAACTACTATTTTAAAATAATTCCATGTTTTTCTACATCGTTAAAAGTGTGAATCACTTGATTAGTGTTGCCACTTAATTTGTTTCGAAGAAGGCAGTTATATTATATTTTAACGAACGAAATATTTCTCATGCACTACAAACGTTTTATATGAAATGTAAATGGAGTAGTTATAATACATATGTATATTTTACAATCATACTTTATAAAACCAAAAACTGTCAGCGACTTAAAAGCTGTAAATTGTATATTCATTAGGAAACTTTGGATTAAATATCATTAAGGACGGAGACTCTATAAAGTATGCAAGTATAAATGGTCAGTGTGAGGAGTTGAGTCGACTTAGCTATTATCACTACCTTCGGTATATACGTGAACGAGTCGCTCAGCTTTAGAGTTCTCGATCTGAATTTTTTTACACGTTCTTTTCTCCCTAAGGAACTCTCGTCGGACTACTAGAGCATACTGTAGAGTCATATAAACTGAACGATGCACTTGTGAGGAAAATGTTTTTACGTGACTAGATATTTTCACGAACTTTGGCATTTATTGATTTCCAAGCAAATGTTACAATATCAATAGAAATTGTTTGAATCGGACTACTTTAGTAGTTGACACATAAATTTATTGTTCCAAACTAAGTCCTTCTATGAAAAACAGTTTTTTTTTTCAAAAGCTAGCTTCTCGAAGTTTGACATAGTTTTTTGTCGAAGGCAACGGTACTATTTGTGGAAAAATTATTTTCAGGAAGGCTATAGGATATAGCTAAGATACAAACTGATCTATCAAATTCTTGTATGAAAAATTACTTTATTTCACAAGAATCAAAATTGACGAAGATTATTGTCCAGAGCATCTTTACCATCTGCGAAGAAATTATTCCGATCAGATCACTAAACATGTCATCTCTTTTTATATAATTTTTTATATTTACATACATACATATGAACAAATTCCTACTCGCCAGTAATTTATATATTATATTTATCCTTCTAATATAACAATATGCCGAAATTCATTACAATGAAAATTAATAAACAAGAAAACATTTCAGAACTGCAAATTTTACACTACAGCTATCAAAGCTTTCTCACAGCTTTCCTAGCTGTTTTTGTAATGCCAGAGAAAGTAATGAAATAGCAACATAAACTTGCATTAGATATGCATTGAATTGAAAGCATAATATTAATTACGCATACTCCTTTAAAGAGTATAATAAACAAATGTAAAACATGTTTAAAATATGGCATCTATATGTTTAGATATGGCATTTAACCATGTTTTATGCTGCAGCAGAAATTTTCTTATTTACACATACATACAAATTTTGCTTTTGTTGCCGCCTGTGTGCGAATTGCCGACTGCATTGAATAATAGAAATTTGCATTCATTTATTATTTCATTAAATTGCTAGCATTTCAATGTATTTAATTTCAGATCACTTAATGCTGTATGGATATATATAAACTAAGTGCTATGCTTACTTATTATTGCCATTGCGTATTTTCGCAAAACTGTGTAGCAAACATTTCGGCATTGTGCCGTTGCGTTGTAGAGCCTGATTTGGACTGTGTTTGAACAATTGACTTGCGCTGGTTGGCAGCATTCATTAGAAATAATTGTAGATTTTGATTTTTGTTATTGTTACTGTACTATTATTAGTTGAATACATATATACATATAAATAAAAGTCAAGAGTGCAATAATGCACAAAATGTTTATTTCAGCAAAATATATTTATTGCATATAAATGCGCATATTTAAATTAATTGCAAAATATGCTTGGTACGATGAGAATCACAATAAATTCCATTTTGCTTTAATTTACGAAAACATGCTCGCCAAATAATAGTGCCATTAGCGAGCGCAAGCAATTTCTGCCAAATAGTTGCTGTACTAGTGGACGGCATTCGGCGCTGGAAGTTATGCTAAGGCAATTAGCATTTATTTGCACTTCATTAAAATTTAACTCGGAGATGTTTATTTGTGCCTTCTTACTTCCACGGCACATTATTTCTTTAAATGGTAATTGCAAATTGAATGCGCACAAATTTATAGGTTAAATATTCTGCAGAAAACTTGAACTTTGACACAAAACTTTAAGTGAACTGTTTAAGGTATAGTCTAAGAAATGAATAAAGCAATCTTTTAAATGCACCAAATATATGTAACGGTTAACCGACTGTCCACAAATAGAAAAAAGTTAACATATACACTAATGTTATCTTTTTATTTACATTTACATTTTTCTGCAATAATATCATTTATTTCCAACAATTCTCTCTATTAAATCGACTTTGCATAATTCTTTCATTTCCGCTTTAATAAAACATATATCTTTTGCAACTCATTTCTTATTCAACATTCATTCCGTTGCTGCCTTTTGTTATTATCTAACTCTGTTTGCCGCCATTTAACCAGCTGGGATAAGTATACACTCACATAAAAGCATCGGCACCCCATGGCGTATAAGTAACCTTCACTCGGTTGCTAGTTACAACAGCATGCATTTGTCTCGCTGAATGCAGTGCTTTCAAAACTTTTGCAATTCACCGTACCAGTAGTTCAATGTGTTGGCTATTTGATGGCAAGAACTTTATTTATGAAGGAAACTATTTTTCAACGTAGCAAATAKTTTTAAAATGGCAATAAAATTAATATTTTTTAAAACTTTTGGAACTTTCTAATTCACATTTTAAAATTTATTCCTGTTTAATTTCAACAAAGCAATAAGCGTTATCTTTTGGCATTACTAGTTCTCTCAAGCAATCGCTCATCCATCATGCATTCTTGCGACATTTGTCATGTTGCCCATTTATCATTCACATTTATTTATTTAAAATAAATATGAATAAAAAAAGACAACAGTGGCAGTGTAGATGCGTATGGGATGCAAGGGTGCAACAGAATCAGCTCTCCTCACGCTCATCCTTAACACTTTAGCTCTTTACTCAATGCTATAGAAATGCATTTAACTCACTTATTTCGATTATGCCTCGATTTCTTCTTCTATTTCTCCCGCGATCAGCCATTTCACATGCATTTCCCTTCAATTGACTTTTAGCTCTGCTTTCGCTGTAATGGGTTGAGTTAAGCTCTGGTTGCGGTGCTTATAAGCTGAAGCGTAAACTCCCTGGCGCTCGATGAGACACTTAAGAGCATTTTAATGGTTTCTCAGCATTACACGTTCATAATAGGGGGGAAGTAGAGGTGAAGGGAATATTCGGTTGCATTAATGAAGAAACGAAAGTGCATTGTGTGGAAGGAAGTAGATATTTATATTGTAGTGAAAAATCGTGGCTATGCAAAAATACAGTTATTATGAGAAGTAATGAAAGTAGTGTAATTTTTATAAAACAATTTTAAGGAAATGTATGGAGCTGCATATAATACATTAGATATTTTATATAAGTCACAAAAGTGACACATATACTTTCTATTTGGTTACTCGTTCGATTCGTCGCGAATAATTCATGTCCGGATGTGCCAAATTGCCCTTACCTAGCTCACGCTCTCAAACATTCCAGTAAGGTTAGAAAAGACTTAAGTAAATTCATTTCTATATGCTTTGTCGACTTTTAAAACCTCACTGAAAGAGTTGCTCTTTTTGGCTTTGTAAAAGTTTGTATATATTATAATGGTCCAAATGGCATACCATCTTGAGAATCAAGTTCAGAAAAGCTTTTTGATCCCAGATAAATTTGAGAGAAGTTTGAAAAGTTGTCTAAAGCACTGTTATACTAGAATTAAAATTTATGACAGGTTTTTAAAATGTTGAGGAAAATTAGTGCATATTCCAACCCAAAATTACCAAAGAATGTTTACTATTTGTCGTTTACTATTTCTTGATGATTATAAAATAGCTTCTTATACATGCATAAACTATATATATGACACCTTTAAAGTACTTTCAATGGCATTTATCTCAATCTAGATTCCCAAATCCAAATTAAAAGTTTCCAACTCCATTGTAAAATTACAAAAATTTCTATTCAGTTGAATGCTGTTTTGTGGTTTCTTCACGCATTCTTCGTTTTAGCTGCCACTCGGAAAGTCTCCTTTCGACTTCCGTTAGTATACATCAAAAGCAGCATAAAAATTAGCTCATTTCCTTCACTTCCTCTTGGCGTAGTATTGCCAGTTCTTATCTACATTTTCTTTATACGCTTTTCTAAATTCTTCAGTGCTGGCATGAGAGGTGTTTTCACCAATATTTTACAGTAGTAAAATTATTTATTGGAAAAAGCTAACAACATCGACGGTTGATGACAACACATGATTTATTGAAAAATTAGTAGAGCATTTGAAAGAGTAGAGCAAAAAAAAGTCTCAAGACGATTGTATAAAATGTTATAGAATAATTTTAAATATATGTGGTTTTAATAAAATGATTAAATATCTTACATGAGATATAATGTAGATATGTACATATATACATCGCTATACCTACTAATCAGTGCTTGAAATTGTTTTTTTATAATTTGGATCCATATGGCGGGTAAGCCTATTGGACTGTGTCCACTCAGAACACCTACAAAGTAGGCGAAACGCACTTTGCTAATGTGTAACTAGTTCACTGGAACTCTTACAGTTCACTCTGGTTGCTAACCAGCGCTTGGCGAACTCACAATAGGTCCAAGGGTCCAGCGCCAGAGCGAAAGAGAATAACAGAGTACATAAATTCACTGTTCGTGGATCATTTGTTATATGACCTATTTATCTATAACTTTTTCTCAAAATATCAGTGTTTCCAGTTTGTGGAAGGCGCTTATAGCTCCAGCAAGGTTTTTTTCCCCCCGTATTCATTCGTTTGAGTAAAAACCTTTTATCTTAACGATTTTAAGTGCTTTTTAGTACACAGATCCTTAATATCTAAAGTTTCAAGATTAATGGTGGAACTTCAGAACTTATTACTTATGTTCACTACGACGGTTGTTAAAGCATGCACACATCCCTACTTCAATCGGAAATACATAAAAATACCAAAAAAACAATCAAGCTTGCTTTATATCTACTTTAACTCGTCTCACTGATTTTCATTGCCCATAAATGGATGACTGCCGTTAATATCTCTTCATTACAATGTTAGCGCATGTTTCAAGTCGACTTTGTAAGTAAGCCTTGTCATGCTAACGCTAAAAGAGACATTAAAATTTCAAGATTGCAAAGTCAGAAAGAACAATTTCAGTGGAAATTTAGTTAAAACAAAAAGCAAGCAGAAAAATTTCGAGGAAAACATCATTAGTAAAAGTTTGACCGTCCGAACGGAGTTTAGTGGCTAAACCGATGAACCGTATAAAAAAAGCCAAAACAGTTGGTACTTAGTAATTGGTATTACGTCATTAAACGCGCTATGTGCTTGATGTACTTCCGTTAGCGGAAGAAAAGTAAGCCGTTCGTACCAAACGCGCGCGACGCTAACACAAATGACATGCGAACTAAACGCCGCATAAGAAAATTTTACCAAAAGGACAGCAGCTTTAACAATAATAAATCACAGACCTTTTGTCGGATGGCTTTTTAGACCAGATCGAACATTTGTAGAGTTTTCATGATTTTCACTCATACCATGTGTCTGGATACCACTCATTTCTGGCACTGCTAGATTTTTTTTGACACTTAAATTTGAAAAAGATATAACTTTTGCCTTGAGTGTTTGCAACCCGACAATTTTTCCTAAACCTTGGCTCTAATGAATTAAAAACTAAAATAGAACTTTTAACTCTTTAATCTAGCCTACTAAGAGTGTCTGGGATAAATATATCAAGGTCTATTCGCCTCAATAAGATTTAAAAATGACTAATGACTTCGGTGTTATAGAGACCTAGTAAGTGTTCGAATAGAAAAGTCATAAAAATTTTCAAAAAAACAACATTATAGTTCAGTGAACTCATCGGCACCCCAAAAGCTTACAAAATCATAAAATTCTGCATAAGTTTTACACAGCTCGTCTAAAACTTTTAAACTTTAATATTACTTTGCAAACTTCCACAGCACTCAACCGTTTACGTCATAATGGTGTTCAGAACTGGCCCACCATTTTAAAGGATGAATAAAAGCAAGAAAGAAGGCACAAGAGCCTCAAAGTAGGATGATTCGTAAACTACTCACGTCGTAGCGATCACAGCCGACACATTACTGACATAAGTTGACAGTCAAAGAATAGAAAATTGCGTTTGCTTTTCCTTAACGATACGACACCACGCCGACATTGAGCGCATTTATGTAAGTGTACTACAGGGTAAGCGGGAGGACGTAGAAAGTGTAAACGAGCTGAGGTGAAAAGTGGATGACTTTTATTATTACTATTGCTACAGAGAAATGAAGCGTTGCAGGAAATATGGCATAACCAGCTCAGATCTTACCGCCAGCGCAGAAACTAAAAGGCTTACTTAACTTTGGTGCATTGGAGAAAAAGTATGTGTGCAGTCGAGCATAATTATATTAGAAACCTGTTAGGCACTTGTCGTCTCATCTGCCTCGTTGTCTAGAATGGCTCCAAGGGCCGGTATGGTATTTGGTAGCGCGCTGAGTACTGTTTGTGTGTAGTCGTGTTAAAAACTTATTGATTTGTTAAAGCAGCTGTGGTTCTCTGATTCAGTAGTTAAACGAAAGGAGAATGATGGTGATTTTATAGAATAAACATTATTGTTACTCACGCTTTATAAAATGGAGCCCTACGGGAACCTTACCAGAATCAATTAATAGATGAAATGACACAATGCACACAAAAAAAAGTCTGCGGTGTTATTTTCAAATATACCGGTCCAAAAACTACGTTGAATAAACATTTCGAGGGAATATCTTAACAAATTTTTGCCACCAAATATATGATTTCAATCTACTGAAACTGGTTACTCAAATTACCTTACTTAAATGCTTAATATGTCGATACTGGATTATTCCAAAAATGTATTATCGAGTTGTTAGAGCGCACTGAAGAGTAAGCTTCCTGAACTCAAGCTCAAAATATAAATATTCAACAGACAAAGCCTTTATTACAAATAGTTTCGGAGCCCCCAGATATACTTTCTTTTCAAATCCTTTACCCCTTTTTGCGGTAACAGTAATGAAATAAGCTTAGTAATGTTTGTAAGAGCTTTTCTGTATATAACTTAATCCATTTAACAACACCGCGACATACTTAAAATATATTGAGAACGCAATTTGGCTGTTAGCCATTATCTATTTTTTATTTCATTAACCTTTAGAGAAGTATTAACTCAACACCATAACAAATGAAGTTTTATTATTTCACTTAATATTAATTAGGATCGCATGCATACAGTTTTTTTTTGTTCCGGCGCAGAAATCAATATCAACTTTATAAAGGCTTAGCTCTTACTTAGTGTCAGTTTCTTCATCTCCTATAAATTTAAGATCAACAAACTCATTGTTTCTTAATAAAACTTCCAAGAATAAAACGTAACTCTGCCAATTTCCTCGTCAAACTTAAGTTTAGCGAAATTGTATGCGAATGAACTGAATTTAACGTCCCCTTTAACACCATTTTCTCGCCGCAATATACACACATTTTCTTCAAACTGCAACGTTTAGGCAAAGCTTATCACTTGGTATGCAACTACTTCATGCAACTATTTCCCTCTTTTGGTATTTTCAAAAAAAGTAAAGTATTCCCCCCCTTGAACCTATCAGAATTCCTAAGCGTCCGTTGCATGCACAGCTTTTCTTGACTCTTCAGAAACTCCTCTCCCTTACGACACTCTGCGCCAAAAAATGTGTATCGCTTAATATGCTGTTGAACTATAAAAACACCCTTTTTGCAATTTGTAACTTTTCGCACACAATAACAGCAACAACTTTGTTAACAAAAACAGTTTTAACAATTCTCGGATACAGCTTTTGCAACAGTAATTTCATTGAAACTTTTGCACCACCCGGATCACAGCAAGTTCCACCCATCTACAGCTTCAGCAGCTCATTGAAGCTCAGCGCCACCCTACTTCAGCTTCATTCAATTCATGACTCTTCGCCATGGTGCACGCTTAATCTGATTTACAAGTGTTAAACTGTGGCAAAAATCTTACACTCGGTTCGAAAACACAAAATGCAGCAACAACAGTAATCAATAGTTCCCATTAAAGTAATGCAAACAACAATGCCTAATGGTTTATCAACGAGCCACAAGCAATCCGTAATATCCTCCGTCAGTTATGGTTTACGCGCCGACTTAGTTTCTAAGTTCCTTAGGATGCATTACTTGAATTTGAGTTTGACGTTTACTTCCATTGCCAGGCTTTTACTCGCAGATGTTCGTAACTCCCAAATAAATACTTTTAAATGTATTTCAACATTGCTCAAGCTGCATGTTTGTCGCATTTCTGCTTTACGGCGCCATGACCTTGGCGTTGACATGGTCGCGGAAAATCTTAAGTTGCAACTTATCTCCTTAGTTAGAATCTTAACTGCATTTGTTATTTGCGGTTGTGGCTGAAGATTGTGGGCTTAAGATTTGTTGAGAATATAACATTGCGGTATTTAGAAGAAAGGAAATAAAATATTTGTGGAATAGTAACTACAGATTTAAGGTGGGTTGAGTGGTGTGTACGTATGCAAAAAGAATCTTGTAGTAGAATAGAGTTCGTAGTCTGAAGTTGAACAGCACAAAATAAGCCGAAACGAGGATTCAGATGACGGCATCAAGGACACAGGTAAAATCGATTTGGTATTATGGTTAAAAATATTTAAAAAAGTCTCTTCGCATCGATTATTCATAAAAGTTTCGTTCAGTTTTGGTTCAAATAGAAGGACTCCAGCAATTCTCCGTCTAGATAAAGTTTAAAGTTGATATTGCCATCTAATTGTGATATATACTATAGAGCTCAACTTCGCTTGTTTTTATCCAACAGGTATCGGTGTTTTCCAAGTAGCTGTTAGATCTCCACGTTTTTGTAGAGAAAGTCATTGACTGATTATTGAGTCCGTGGTAATCTTTTACACAGTACTAAGATGGGTCAGTTTTCGAAACGCTATCTACTTATAGAATGCTCGGTTTTAAGTTTCGCATAGGGAAAGCTGTAAGTTGTATGAGCTTTATTAGGTCTTCAATACTGATCTGCGAAGAAAAATGAAAACATTAGTTTTTTTGCTTACAGAAGTAACCGAACGGATCGAGATCGATTGAGATTTGTTCAAAAAACTAACTGAAGGTGAAGTTGACTAAAGTTCAAAATTCAACGAACTGGCGGCGTCTCAAACAGTTTCTGCAGTCATTATTAATATTGCCTTTGATACCGCATAGCAGTCTACTTATAAACTAATATTTTTCTTTAGCCACCTTTACAGCTAACTATATTACAATGTAACCATAGATGCTTCACCACAGTGTTATGCAACAAACCGACAATAAGCGCCATCGCCAGCACAACTACCGCAAGCCTCACGCCAAGTGAGCAATGCTACAATTCACATAACCGATTTATGGATTTTGAACTGATTTTTGTTTAAAAGTCAGAGAACACGAGAAAAGTTTTATTTTTGCTAAGATTTCAATTTTCTTCTTTATATTTATTTTGCCAACAAACTATATCAGCAGTACAGCGAATTGTGGGCGGCTGGACAAAGATTGATCTATAATATTCACACTCTCAACTGCGGCGACCCAAGAGGGAGCTGACATAAATACGAATATTGTAGTGCCCATACAAAAACATAAAAATTTCAGAACGAAAGCAAGGCGCACATATTGTATAGTCATAATATTGCATTCCAATGTTTTATGAAATACTCTGTTTTGCTCTTTTTCTTCACTGCAAACGAAAACAACAAGTGCAGACTGTTGCAAAATACACAGAGCGCGGAAGTCCTAATAAATACAATATTGTGAGTTACAATACAAATGAAAGTGGGGGAAAAAACAGGAATAATGTAGGCACATAGTAGATGTGTAGATGTGTTCGAAAATATTTTTTGGTACGCATGGACTATGGCATATGCTGAAATAAAAATATATTCGAATATGGAAACGTTATTTTCATCGCATTGCACAAACTGACACGCATAAAAGGCACAAAACCAGCTTAGGTTAGGTTAGGCTAGGTTAGGTTATGAGATCGATCCTAACAAGGATATCACTTGAATATCTTAGAAAAGTCTTATACAATATATCGTAAGGATCGCTTAGGAGTGGGACGTTTACCAGCACCTGCTAAGCGCACGCGAGATCTATTGGTAAAATGGTGGCACGCAAGATGCCACTGAAGATCCCAATCCGTTCCATTCCTGAGCTGGGTAGGGATGCCTCCACTATCTAATTTATCGGCTATACAGTTGCACGCGATTTCGTTTTGAACAAGCACCCAAACGAGTCTGACGATGGAGCAACTTGACGCTAATATTTCTTGTAAAGACAGACACTCTTTGACAATATTTGCTGTTCGAGTGAACCCTCATCTCCTAGAAAAATGTTCCATTTTGTAGAAATACATCTACTGTCACCTTCATAATGGGAACCTTTGCACTTTTTTTGAGAAACACTACAGTTGTCAGTTCATCTTAAATTCAGGTCATGATTTTGTCTTACCAAGAAGCTTCTCATTTGCCGGAACCGCCGATATCGTGACAAAGTTAGTATAATATACCGTGTTCAGGTTATAATGACATTTACCTACCGCTTAAGGGTGGAGTAATACTCAGCATATCCATAATATAATATAATAAAAACTTTTTTGCTTTTGTAGCATACTATTGGCAAAAATATAAGCTAAATTATGTTGACCATCTGATGAACATTGCAGGTATAATCGCTTTGCCCACACGTAGGAGAGAGTACAGAGCAGTCATGTGTCACGAGTCATCGGCATATTTCATATATGTGCCACTGACTGACTACTTTATGTGTCTTTCTCTTCATACCTCTTCTTTTTACCCTCTTTTGCTCTCGCGTCACATGCTGCTGTTTATAAGTCGACAGCAAGCGACATTGCATTTTTTATATTTACTTGCGTGCAACCGTTGTTGCCGCATGACTTGAGCTGCCACTCCCCAAGGGGCGACAGTTAACAAATACTAAGAAAAAAGCGAAGAAGCATGCCACAACAAGCAGGATTTAACTTTTGTTTCCCCCCCCGGGCACATACAAATATGGTGCGTATGTATGTGTGCTTGTTATTATTCCTGTTACTTTGGCTATGCAAGCTCAGTTGATATGGGTAGCTCCCAAAGCGCTGCACGGCGGTTCAACGGCGCTCGGTGTTAGCAACGTCCGCGCTTATCACCATGCAAATTGTTGTCGTTGTTTTGTTCATATGGAATTTTGCAAATTGTGCAGGTGCAAATGCATTTGTCCGTGTGCTCATTTCGTTACATTTCAACATTTATTTTTCATGCCGTTTGCTTAGCTGGAAAATTTCTTTGCATATTTGTGTAATTTTGTTGTTTTTTATGGTTTACAATTTCAAGCACTTTGTGAAAAGTGTGAAATTGCTTGGTGTATTTGCGTTAGTATAATTGAGCCAGATAATTTGAAATTAGTGCAAGGTCCGGGCTATAGGGTGGATGTATCAAAACTCCCCAGCCAAGCTCTCCCAGTTTTTGCCCAGTCGTCAAAGATGTGTGTCGTCTAGCGTTGTCCAAATGGAAGACGAAACGATTTATCTTTATCAGTTGTGGCTGTTTTTACAATTGCTAGTTTAAATCTCATCAGTTGTTGACAGTAAAATGTAGAATCGTTCGGATATCAGGTCATATCGGATTACAAATTTGCATTGAGAAATCCAGGGTATTTTCTGCATTTTCTTATATATTCGAGGTCTTACTGAGGCTCCTCAAGACTTAATTCATAGACGATTAAACATATATCATGACTTTATCAATATAGTAATCATTAGTACTCAATTTATGAAATCTGGGGACCGCAATTACCGAATATGCTGGTGTTTCGAAGCTAGTTTTTCACGTGAACGCATAAAGCCAAACTGAGCGCATTTTCATTTCCATTTACGCAACATGAGAACTTATTTCGGCTCGGATTTGAGCGTCAACCCTGCGGGCACCTAAGGCCCTGTAAATCCTTTGGGTTGCTCAGCCGTAATAAGACTGTTATTAGTTAGATCCTGGTGGAAATATGGGTTGAAATTCAAAAATATATCATATTAAGGTATAATATATACTAAGATATTTCTCCAAGGGAGATTTTCAGCTGATTAGCAATGTCGAAGATTCGTTGTTTGTTAATTAAAAAAAATATATTTTATATAGCAAAAAAATAAAAAAAACAAAATTAAAAACATTGCAATGAAAACTTGCTCTATAAAGACATTTTTCCCAAATTTCTTAAAAAAAAAAATAAACAGTTAGTGCTTGAAACGTCTGCTCCATTCCAAGTGAAATTTTTATTACCACATTTTATATCTGCAGTTATAAACTGCATTAAATTTTTATACTTTTCCTGCAGTTTCTTTGCCTGCTTCGCTATTTCATACATTCTCCAATGCATATTTTATCGATCCTGCGATTTTCAGTCAAGTGAAATCAGCAGTTTATGCATATCCTTGGTGCAGATTTCTTGAATAAATATTTCAATGGAGTTATGTATACGCAATCTTACGCACACACTCACTTATTCAATTGTGATACTTCATATTTACCTCACGGCAATTATTATTACTGACAGTTGTAAATAAAACATATGTACATTCTTCATAACATTTTCGATTCTTTCTTCTTGCTGCGCCATCGTTCAATATATTCACCAATTACGCTGTGTAATGTTTAAGGAAATTAACGGCTGTTCTGAAATTTGCGGTATTTTTTGTTTAACGCATAAGAAATATGTGTACCGTTATGTCACATTACGGTTGAATACATTATCGCGTATATCAATTCATTTTGATCGCCTCTGCCATGGACACAAGCGGCGATTTAAATGAATTTCGAATAACTCATACTTCATATTTCTCACTGAAAAGCAAATCATTCTCTGAGGTAGGCTATAAAATTGTTAATTTCATTAAACACTCATGCTGACAAAGAGTTTTTTTTATTGACATATGGTATATTATATACGGGTATACGGGTAAATATATTAAAAAACCGCTGATTAATAAAGTACAGGATTTAATGAAGAACTACTTGAGTATTAAATTTTCTGATTCTTTGTTTCTACCACAAAATTAATAGGAGTAATCACTAAAGTGGTTTGAAAATATAACAAACGGTTTCATGTAAGTAGCTCCAAGCTGCTACGAATAAATTCCAGCTTTGGGCTTAATTTTCCCAAAATTTTTGCAGCAATTAGTGCCGTATGCCAGTCTTCTCGGCCTGCGCGGACATGCCATTGACTTTATCAAAGCGATTTAAAGATGTACCGGCGTCTCAACAATGCCTTATAGATTATCATCTCTTCAAATGTGAAAATTTTAGTTTACTAACGTATCCACAACATATAAATGAATTCTAAATGGAGAAAATTAGTTAAAAGCAAAACAAAATTATTGTGGCCACTGCGGAAAAGACTCGGACGGCACGCTGACTTGCTGTCTGCAAGTTTGCGCAACCAAATTAAATGCAAACTTTTTGTGGCAGACAGACTCGAAGTATGTAAAGCAAAGGCAAAGTAAAAAATAGAAGTAAAGACAGACAACAGAAATATATTAATACAAATCTGTAGGGAGAAAAATGTTTTGTAAATTTCACCGCAAAATGGCACGAAAAAAGAAAGTATTTAAATTTAATTACAGTGCGATTAGCAGAAAACAATGAAATCCAGAAAAAAATGTGTATACACGAAATAACTATGTGTAGGAAACTTTAATTATTTAGTCTAGCCGAAAGCTATCTGAGCGCCATTCACTTGACAGTAGCAAGAAACGATTTTTTTTTTTACGTTTTCAAGCAGCTCACGACTTCCGATGTTAGATTAAGTATCCCCTGGGTAGCCAAAGAACATCCGCTTGATGGCGAGCTGAGGTGAGAAGGCGAACCATTTCTTTTCAGGTTTATGCGCCGCTTTTGAGACCCGTCACAAAAAACGTTACAGTGATCGGACTTAGTTCAAATATGTGCAGTTTCGTTCGATAATCTGTTTCCATCTAGACGGCAACTTCAGAATACCCCCCTCGGAGAATCCCCTCTCTTTATTTGCGAAGAACTCGGACAGCCACTTTTCACAAGTCTGTTTTGAGTTCAACTTCACCAACAAGGGCATTCGCCATGAACAGGAATAGGTGGTAATCACTTGGCGCTATGTCCGTGCTATATGGTGGATGCAATAAAACCTCCCATCCGAGCTCCCGTTGCTTGTGACGAATCATCAACGAAGTGTGTGGTCCAATTCTGGACGCTTGTCTGGTCGATCGCCTGCTTCAAGCAATCCAGTTGTTCGCGGATTTCAACTTTCTCGTCATACTGATCATTTATATATACATACATATATAATCCTATTATTTAAATATAATGTGAGATATTTTTACTTTAATGACCATAGCAATATGTATATATTTTAATGGTATCACTAACCCAAGGCTTCGCGGCAGAGAAAAACTTCATAAAATGCGTGGTTTCGTCACTGTCCTCATACCGTTAAACATATGTATCCATATGTATATATATGGATGCGAGTTTACTCTTTTATAAGCCACTGACATTTGTTTGCATTTTATGCGAAATTAGTTCCCCGCAGTGTTCTCTGTGTCAACGAATAAAATTGAAACACATTGAACGAAATTCAATTACTTTAATGTAATATAAGTTAGCCGAAAGTAAAATAAAAACCGTACAACTGACTTTATATTGTTAACAAATGGTGGTATGTACATACATATTATAAGTATATATTCGAGTGTATTCATATGTAGTAGTAACAAAAAGGTAAGGATTAAGTATTATTATTTTTTTTAATTTAAGCTGCTCTAATCCCTCAGAAAACAGCGGTGAATAGCACTTTAAAAGTAATATAAAGCAAGTAATCCATCATCTTACTTACTTTTTATTAAATTCAAACTCGAAAGCGTGAAATTAAATGTGGAACAACTAAAAACAGCGCACCTCTTCCCACTCCCTGGCCACTGGTATGTCATTTAAAGTGAGGTAATTAAAAGCGTTTTAATTTAATTGCACCTTAAATGAGTTAATTTCACTTTGAACGCACAGGCAGAGAGATAAGTGCGAGTGCGCACAGACACGCAAAAAAAAAAAAAAAAAACAACACAACTAAAAGTTAAAACAAGAACAACAAAAAAACGTTAACTTCGGCTGCACCGGAGCTAAATACCCTTCACAGGTGCATTTATGTTAGTAACTATATGTTCAGTTTGCATGGAAGCTATATGCTATAGTTAACCCATTGGAACAATTTCTTCGGAGATTACATTGTTGCCTTAGAAAGGTATCTATACCAAATTTCGTGAATATGTCTTGTCAAATGTGAAAGTTTTCCATACAATAACTTGATTCCGATCGTTCAGTTTATATGACAGCTATATGTTATAGTTAACCGATCTGAACGATTTCTTCGAAGATTACATTGTTGCGTAAGAAAATGATCTATACCAAATTTCGCGAATATGTCTTGTCAAATGTGAAAGTTTTCCATACAAGAACTTGATTCCGATCGTTCAGTTTATATGRCAGCTATATGTTATAGTGGTCCGATATCGGCAGTTCCGACAAATGAGTAGCTTCTTGAAGAGAAAATGGTGGTTGCAAAATTTCAAAACGATATCTTAAAAACTGAGGGACT
>NW_017534919.1:731020-742810 GCF_001853355.1 Bactrocera latifrons
GACAGACAGACAGACGGACATGGCTAAATCGAATCAGCTCAACATAATGATCATTTATATATATACTTTATAGGGTCTCCGACGCTTTCTTCTGGGTGTTACAAACTTCGTGACAAAATTAATACATCCTGTTCAGGGTATAAAAATGGTGTGAAAACAACAAAAATCATACAAAACCAAAAAAAAAAAAAAAGAAAAACAGAAAGGTAAAAAACAATAATAAAAGTAATACAACAACACTATTTATATATGTAAAATAAGAAACTAAGGCATGCGCCTGCAGTGAACTACTGACCATGCAGTGTAAACAGGATCAACAGGGCGTATGAGTGACCGCTGCCGGGCAGGTAAATAAACGAGCGGCAACAAATAAACTCAGTTGGTTGTCACATGCACACGACCTTTATAATACTATATTGCATGTGCTGTTTGTAGATGTTCCATGTACATTTTTTCAGATGCATATGTACGTGTGTGTATGTATGTCCGTTTAGGAAGTGTGTAATTAGTTATCGGCCACCATGCCATGTGCTATACTACAACAAAGTACTCTACGAACGAAGTATTAATTGTTTGATGTTTCGTTTAAAAACACACAAAACTTAAAAGTTTTGCCACCACCTTTTTTTTACAAAAGATTTATAATTGTTTTTCAATTTTTTTGGAACAATTTTTTTGCTAGTTTTTTATAAAAAAATTTAAACTTTTCCTAAAATTGTTTTCGCTAGAATAAAGGTGGAAGCTCACTATAATGGAATTTTAAATGCACACAGCGATATTTTAATTATTACCGTACAAACAGTTTTTATTTCTCCAATTTTTAAATTTTTATTATAAAAATATGATTTTCACTTCATATCATTCATTTTTGGCAATCCCCGCATTAATTGATTTTCTCTTTGTATGAAATATTAATTTTTTGAATTATTGCGTATAAATAAATTTCGCGGTGTTACGCTTGAGCTGCCGCGCGATGACTGCCATCGCAATAGCGATTTAATATATACTTAAGCGTAGTAAGCTAACTAAGGGCTGATCGGCGGCATGTTGAGTGAGAAAATTTTAAAAGAAAGTGGTACAGTAATCGAGTAAGTTTACTTACTAGTCAACTAGTTGTTGGCCACGCAAAGCGCTCGATGGGCGAGTAGCTATTTAGTAGGCTCATTGGCAAGCACCCTTGTATATAGTAAGTATAGGTTTCTATGTGAACTTGTATGGCCAGGCCAGCAGCCAAAAGCACCCCATACAAATCGGTTTCAATACGTTTGACTGTATGTAACTCATACGCAGTGTAGCGCCATGCCTTATCGACATTTTCCAAGTACTTATTATCAATGTGTTGTTAGTGTCGTTGCTATTTTGTTACTGTTGTACTCCATTATTTTTGGGTAACTTGCTTGTTGCTAAGGTGTGCTTGCAACATACTTCTTACTGCAACAAAGTGTTTTGTTGTGGACAACGGTAGCGCTATGAATTGCTGCAGCAACACTTTAAGACGTTTGTGTATATACCATATGCATATATAGGTAATTTTATGTGTCGACATATTGGGTTGCTTTTGTACTTATTCGGCTAAGAGCATATATAAACAGTTATGTTTTACAAATGTTTTGGATTCAGTTTGCTTGGTTGTTGTTGATTGCAGGTTGCTATTGACTTGTTCTCAGTTTTTGTTGTTTTCACTCTCTATCGTGTGGTTTGCTGCGTTGATTTGTATGTATGTTATTTGTGAGTGGGATTTTGCATGATTATTTTATTACTTTAAAATAAAACAGCTTGAACATTTCAAATTTTTAAATTGTTTTATTTTACTATACTTTTCTAGTATTCTTAGTTTCAACCCGCAAGTTCACTTAGTACTGTTTGTGAACTTGCACTAGAGTTTATTTTTCTATATTTGGGAGAAAAGTTAGGCAGGTTTCCAAACTAGTTAAATATACATATGTAAATAAGTATTAAGTAAATATTTCTGAAGTYTTATAATAATAAATAAATAAAAATAATATGAACTGATCGGTAGAAAAAAGTACTGATTATATTTCCAAAAATCTGTATATCATAATATATTGAGATCATGATTATCAATAATGCATTAAAAGAACAATTGAAATAATGCTTTAAATACTGTTGATTAATTTTTGACTTATTAATACCCTGGGGCTTTATATCGCTCGACTAGAGCAAATCACATTTTTTTGCACGTTTACACATAGCTAGTCAAATTTAACCCGGATTGAGAAAAACAGTCATAGTCACAGGCGTATTTGTTTGCATGTGTGTGTGTTCGTGTATTGTCATACTATTTGAAAATTTTATTTTGTGTAAGCATTTGCTGAATTGCCGAGCATTATTGTGTCGTGTACACAAAATTTAGCACCGATTTCTCTTCATATTTCAATGTGAGTATGTGTGTAGACATAATAGTATCAATACAAATTTATATTAAAATACTTTTGGATGGCGTTTTTGAAACAATTTTAGCAATATGATTCGTGGCGAACTTTTGTAAGTTTTAAATCTATTTTTGGTAATTTATTGTTTCAATTATTTGTTATTTAAAAAATTAGTTTGGGTTTGGATTATGTGTTTCCATAAAAAACTTGATTTTGATCGGTAGTTTGTATGAGAGCTATGTGCTAGGGCGGTCCGATATTGGCGTTTTCGAAAAATGAAAAGCTTCTGTGTGAGAAAAACATAGGTGGACTATTTTAAATTGATTTCTTCAATTATTGAGAGACTATTTCAAGTATATACAGACATATGAGCCGATCAGTTATACATACATATGCATTTACTTTATAGTGTCTCCCATTATTCCTCCTGGATGTAACAAACTCTGTGTCAGAGCAAATACAGTCTATTCAGTGTATAAAATTCAACGCGTGCTTAACGTCGAAGGGTAGCGTCCTCCTAAATACATATGTGATTGAATGTGGCATGAATACATCGTTTTTGCTGTGTTAACTGAATAGATTGCCTAAGGCTGTTTTATTTTTGTTACAAGACGGGTATTCAGTTTGATTTTCAATTTATAGTTTTTTCGCATTTTCTTTTGTTATATTATATTTGATTGTTAAATTACAGCTCTATTGTATGAACTACTGAAAAGCATACAATGTTGGGAGTGTGTTGATCGTATTTTCGATATGTAAGCGCAATTTAGATTGACTATTGTTTGAAGATTTTTTGTTGTTGTAAAGGTTTATCTCTACTTAAAACCTATAAAATCTACTCATACTCATCGAAAATTGCTAAAGAAAAGTTAAGAAATCGAATTATTGGGGAAATATTTCGGAATGATATACGCTATCATAAGCAAGTGCTAACTATCGACAAAATTTTTTAAATGTGCCAAGTTAGTCGTTTCGCCAATTTATTGCTCTTTCATTAGACCAATTCCGTTTTAAATTCTTTAGCTATGAAATATTTCGCAATATTTAAACGACACGAAAAGAACATGTCACTGTGAAAGCACATATCCTCCGACGATGAACCAAAAAAAAAAAAAAAAAAAAAAAAAAAAAAAAAAAAAAAAAAAAAAAAAAAAAATTAGTTACATACTTTTAAACAGAATTATTTTCTATCGCAATTCGTAATGAAACAAAACATATTTTTGCGGAACAATTTAACCCTCTAGATTTTTAGATTTTAGAAATAGTACGACCGTAAAAATGAAATTAAAAAGTGATTACAAGTCGTTGAAATTACCACTAATATGGTTGTCTTCAACTTTTACCAAGGTATATTTCATATATCGAAGCTAAAGGTTCGATTTGAGCGCCTATAGAAAATGTTTTTGGCAAAATTAGGTTAATTACTTCACATAAAATATCTTTATGTCGCTGAAAGAAAGAGGCAGAAATCGCCTAATTTCCATATAACAAATTTTAATTCCATGGGATTCTTTGCGTTTACCGCACAAATAAGCACCAACACATTAACCGGAATAAGGCTTTAAGATATACTATAACACTTTTCATCAAACAAATATTTAAATTGGATTTTAACATTTTCAACTACCAGAAGCCGAATATGTAGCTATGATCAGCTTTCACCAAAAATATCTCTCAATTTGTGAGATATTTTTCTGATGTTCAGAAATAATGTTTTCCTAGTAATAATCTGTCTCGGTGCTTAAAATGGTTAAATTAGGGTTAATAATGCTTCTAGTTTCCATATACCTACTAAAATGGCAATTTTTCCTAACTCTGCCTACTTCCCTTAAAATACAGTTTCATACTACATCAGATTTGAGAAACTTGAGTGTATCGAAATGAAGCACTGAAGATACAGCTCCTCTAATCTAAAAATGTTAAAAATGTCGTAACTTTTCTACTTCCCCAGATACCGAATATGTGAACTAATCTTTGTCTGGGATTTTACCGAAAATTTCGATCAATCGGTAAGATTGTTCAGGATGCCAAGTGGAAAATGTTTCCCCTTGCCGCCAACTCTATGCTAAGATAATTGGGAAAATTAAGTGAAAGTGAAATAAAGGGATTTTCCCTGCTTCCCTGGAACATATAAATAGTGCACTATCTTAACTAAATTTCTTAGAAACATAACATTTAACGCAAAAGTAAAACATTAATCCAGCTCTTCCGACAGCCAGAATACACCCGGAGGAGTATTCCTTTCGGTTAATTTTATACCGTATATATTAGGTTGTCAAAAAAGTCTTGCGATATTTCTTGCGATATTTCTTGCGATATTTCTTGGCTTATTTTTATTGAATTTTCAATTGTTCATAAAATTTTTTTTGATAACTCACGCCCAGCTCTTGACCGATGCTACTATGCTGGGCTCTTTCGACCAATTCAGCGATTTTATCGCAATTTTCGACGACAGGCCTTCAGGAGCATGGCGCATTTTCGACCACATCTACATCAGAACGAAAACGTTAAAACCATCGTTGTGCGGTGGAAATGGAAACGATATCGGATCCATAAACTGCAAAAGAACGAAAGCGTTAAAACCATCGTTGTGCGGAGGAAATGGAAACTGTATCGGGACCATAAACTGTATACATTTTATTGGCGGCTTGAGATGCATTTTTGCCTTTATCGTAGTAGTACTGTAAAATATGCCGTATTTTCTCTTTATTTTGTTCCATGTTTGCGACGCTATAACTCACGAACGACTTAAAAGAAACGACAATCAATCAAACACGTGTTAGCGCGTGAAATGAGCTTTTCAAAAAGGTATAGCATGACCCGATGCGACGAATAAAACTAGAACTACGCGCTCTCAGCGCAAACAAGCGAAAATACCGCAAGACTTTTTTGACAACCTAATATTTCTTATTTCTATTGAAATATTTTATAAAAGGTTGTATTTGCTTAAAATTATTCTAAAATCCTGTAAAAGCAAGTCACCAACCGTAATCGCCTTTCCAAAAGCAATATACGAGTACGTATTACAATGTTCTTTCAGCGTCCGTATTTGCAAAGCTCAAAACAAAATGAACAAAACCTTTACTCTCAACCATTTGAAAGCTCCAAAATCTACGCTCACTTTATAGCTTTTGTTGGTTTTGGCTTTGGAAGCGCTCATTTTGATATTTTTTCATGCATTTTCTACTTTCAGAGACACGTTTGAAACAAATCGAATTAGAGGGTCTATCCTTTGCGTTTTTTTTTTTTTGTTTGAAAGTTTCAATCACGTTTTGTTTTACAATCTATCGAACACTGTTCAACACTGCCTCGTCTCACTGCGCTGGGTTTTGGGGCGCGCATTTCAGTCGTTGACAAATAAAATTGAGATGAATGCGTCGTATTAGGTCAGTTGAATTTGCGCGGGGTTTTGATAAAAAAAAAAGTGAACTAAACAAAAAAAAATTAAACAAAGAAAAATAAAAAGTAGCAAAGTTGCACCAAACGGTTATATCAAAACGTTAGTTGACGCAAAAAGTGACAAACAGCAAGCAAAATTTGTGAAAATTATAAATTTTTTGGACATGCAATGGAAAACAAGAAGACAAGTTCACATGTCCGAAATATTCGAAAATATCGCGTTAGCTCAATGGATAGTGAATGCAATTAGTGTGGGCGAAGCGTTGTTGTCAACCAACTCTTCCAAATACCGCTTTAATCAACAGTTTGTAATACGATTTGAGTTCGGCGAGTAAACGCCTCGAGTGTAAATCACTTCGATTGACTATAAAGTGGTGCAGATCTGCAATTCAAAAGGTTCACAAGCTACCAGGTTGAACGGTGCCTATTTTGTATACCGATTTGCTGCTATTTGTGGGTTACACTGAAAAAAATCGAACGTGGGTTTCTGCTTTACTTGTTTTGAGTACTTCTTTTGTTTTTTGTTGTAATTGTATTAAAATGAAAAGATGATTTCATCTGAGTTGCTCCCATTTAAAGTTGTATAATATCTATGCCACTTATTTTTAGTGGAAACTGTAGTGGCTATTTTGCCTTGGGCTTTTTCGAACAAAGTTTTCAGCGTAGAGCCTTAAATATTTTGCTAAAACAGTATTGTTGATGTAAATAGTCTTATTATCAGAGATTTATTAAGACGGGGAGACTTATCACAGACATTTTCTTATAACCGACAATTAAAGATAAACAATATACGTGGCTATTCTGGGAACTAGAACAGAAATTGTTCTGAAGAATTAAGTTTGAGAATTTAATTATTATCGTATATCTGTGGTTCAGTTTATTAGTTCATTAAATTCCTTTTGTGGATTAAAGGTGTTCTTTTCTATAACGATTTCGAAAAAGAGCTCTTAACACAACTATTGCTTACTTTCTTTGCAAATTTCTCAAGGTGAAAAGTATTACTTTACACGATGCTTGCACTGTAGAAGTGATTCACGCACATAATTCTCCTATATTGCTAAGAATAATGTTCATACTGGTAGGCTTCACATAACAAAAGCATTCAAACAAAATAACATTTCTCCATGGGTATCATAATTTTATATAAAGCGATGTCCGCAGACTGAGTGGATTGCAAAAAAAAAAAAAAACAAAGTAAACGAAAACGAAAACAGGCGCGCCGTTCAAAGGTACGGCATGCTACATACATCTCTGGATTTCAAGTAGGCATATCAAAGCAAGAGGCAGGTAAAGTGCCTGCGAAAATAATATAACAATATAAAGAGCAGGAATGTAAGAAGGCATGTTATTGAAAGTGAACGCTTTGAGTGAAAGTAGTTTCGATTTGTTTGAAGATGTAAGAAATGCGAAAAAATTTGAAAGTATTATGAAGCAGATCAAAGAGTGTAATGAAAGTAGTAATGGGGAACTTGACGAGTACTATAGTCCCCTTCCTTAGTAGGTTGTTTTACTTTAAAAGTTCGATGTAAATTTAATTTTTTCCTTAATAAAAATAGTCATATATTTTGAACTGATGGCAACTCGGTTCAATTTTTAATAAGCGAAAACCTCTACAACCTAAAAAAAAAATTGAAATACTTTTTTTTTTTAATTTTTCAATTCTAATAACTTTAAATAAAAGTAAAAACAGTTCAGAGCTTGACCAACTTTCTTCGTCGAATGAGGTAGATAGTTTAAAGCTGCACCTTGGTAGCATTATTCCCAAGTTCGCTCAAGTTTCCATGCAAGTTACGAGATGTTTACTTTAAAAAAGAGTAAAAAACAGTATTGGTGATTCACTAGTGATAGCAAACGCTTGGCCTATACATGTATGTGATAGATGCCAACTTAGTTAAGTAGGCGAATCCCTCACGCTTTTTTTTATGATAGATTTTTAACGCACTTTTTGACAGTGCGACTTTTCTACTTTCCACGTTACTTCATTTTGTTTTTCTTCACTCATTTATTTTCAAACGTATAATTTTGGGTGTGTGATAACTAATGACGCAATATTGAAAGCTTAATTGGAAAATATACCAAAATTAATGTTGTAGAATTTTAATAATTTCCGCATGCCTTCAAGTTAATACTGAATTTTTTTGTTGACTGGAAAATACCATAATTTTGGTTGAAGCAACACGAACACAGACTGGTTAGGTGTTGACCAGAAATCCCAGCTGCTTGTGTACAAATACTTGCTCATGCTTAGATGCGAATATATTACATACGTACCTATACGCACGAGCCTATTGCTTGTGGCACTCAGTGCTCATATGTGCTCATAACTAAAGTCGTGTATGTATACGAGGTACAAATATTGTACAGAAAAGTCGTAAATATCAAGTGGATATGCCATACATTTTTTGGAAAAAATATTGTGGATAAATAGCTGAAAAGAGGTGAGATCTTTGCATATAACTACTAGATGTGTTTATTTCTGTTTTTTATTTCTATTTTTGTGGACCTCTTTTACAATAACTTAGTTATATTACATGCAACGGTGGAGTAGCGTAAGTAAAAGAGAGTTTGGAATAACACATTTTAGTATTTTTTAACTTTTCACTAAGGTTCTGTACGCATATACAACAGGACATTAACGAAAAATATTTTTAGTTTTTCAAAACAATTTTTTTCTAAAATATGTGCATAAGTAGTTGAACGGCTATAATAAAAAAAAAAAAAAAACTGTGAAAAAGATCAGTACAATGAAGTTAATTTCCGCACAACGAATTTACGAATATTTCTCTCGCTTGTTTCTTCACTTATTCTTCTCTGTTTCTTTCGCTAACAAACTTTCACTTTTAATAACTTTCGTGCTTCCCCAAAAAGGTTTTCAATCGGTGCGCGCACCTTGTTGTGGCGTTACCTTGAAACTTGAACTTAAGCTAAGGTCGTGACTCTTGCAATTTCGTTATGACTTCCTATACTTTAAACGCAAATAAAAATAACAGTAATGTAAAGTTAAATATATGCAGAAAAATGTTTGCGCTAACAACATTTATGAAATTTTTGCCAAGTTCTGGCAGCACGTGATTCATTTAGTGTGTTCCTAGCAGCTTGGTTATGATTTATGTTATTATCAAGCATTTTTTCTTAATTTTGTATTTTTATTAATTCATCTCAGTTTGTAAAAGTTTCCAACTTCTTGCACCAATGTACATACTTTGAGATGTAGGCATGAGTAAGCCAGCAAAAGAAAACATGTTTTTGAGGTTTTAGAAGTTTTTCCCAAATTTCTTGACATTTCGATTTAAAATCCTTTCTATAACTATGAGGTACGTTATAGTCATGAGTAGGTAAGCAAACAAAATCATAATTCTTTCAATATTAAATTAAATAGTTTCCTGCATTAAATTATTATAGTTCGTATTTCGAATTGAATCAATGTAAAGTAGTTTTTATATCATTACTCATATTCCTTATTCATATTTGTATTCATACTCATATTTTTATTAATACTTATACTAATGTTCGATTCATATTCACGCTCAATTTCATATTAGTCATTCATGCTCATATTTAGCAGTCATTTATACACTTTTCTTCATATATATTTTATCATAAAATAAATTACTCTATTTTGCCATTCCCTTTTTGCGAAAATTCGTCACTTCTGCAGCCAAATTGCGCTAACATTTTGCATAAATTCCCTGCTAAATATTCATAATGAGCTGATATTGTTTACAGGTAAATTTCTTTACGCTTCTTCGCATTCGCTCTTTTTCTCTCTTTCTGCATTTTCCCACTATTTCCTTTTATCAGCAGAAAAATAAGTGTGCCTGGAAATTTAGCAACTTAACTTTCTTTTCAACAGCCAATCCACTTTTTCTTTTACATCTTTTCACTTAAAGTTGTTGACGCGTTGGTCACATTCCTCCGTTGCCTGCTTTTCCAACTTTCAAAGGTACTGAATATTTAGTGTTAAGTGTCATTTGTTTCGTGTTGACCATTTAAATGCTATCACCTTTTAGTTGTCAATGTTGTTGCTGTATTTTTCGTCTGGGTTTTTTAGATTTGTCATAAAACAGATTTTAAATGACTCACTGCTACTTAAGTATGATTACTTGTGCGACATGGCGTATGAGTAACTTGGTACATGGGTGTGTGGCAAAACAATTATTTTTGTAAACAAAAGTTTGAGGAAAAATGTTTTAAGCTTTTTCAAACAGCTAGCATACTTTCAAGAACGCACACCGATCAAACTACATTTACATGCAGGCATTTACACATGCTTGTGCAAGCTTACCAACACATATGCACTCTAATAGGATTTAATTGAATTTGCTGATTATTGCCATCGACATCAACAGCAAAAACTTTAATTGTACGCGTGTCCGACCGCAATTCGCGCTTTCAAAGGCGATGTGCGAGTGGGAGCAACACTTTGCTTAATTTCAATTGCGTAAAAGGGGAAAATGAAAGGTGAAAAGTGAAACACCCAATTGAAAATTTTAGTTTTGTGATTTTTTAGGTGCAATTAAATTGTATTTGATATGTAAAATTAATTTGTGTTTCTAAAGCCTTCGAAAAATAAATTTTGATTGTAAGCGTTGCTGCAGAAATTATTATAAGCAGTGTATTGAAAAGCAAGATATATTGGAGGCAAACGGTCCTGTTGCATATTTCTATTTTTGATTTTGAATTTTAGTACTACATTTCGATAACTGCGTTTGTGATTTTCAAAATATAATTGCTGTCGTATTTTCAAAAAAAAAAAAAAAAAATTGGCCTTAAAGCTGTCAAAACATTTTGTAAGCGTTAACGATAAAACAGAATAATATATTAATTTTGTTGAAAATATTACCCAAATATATCCAAAAGCACAACCAGCATTCAATATACTGAAGAAAATGAGCACAAACTTACCATATGTATTAGCACTTAACTAAACAAGGTCAATTTTGCCTGCATTTAGACGGTATTTAAGAACTATTATTAAAGTCAGAAACCTAATTTAGACACCTGACTACAAACTTGCTTTTTACAATTGTCGTTAATAAATATATATATATAAATATAGAAAGTAATAGCACACTCGCAGACACTCTTGAATAAAGCGAATGAAAAAAAAACCAATATAATAAATTCAAGATTTTAAATTTTAGAAAAGATAACCAGTAATTGGAAACAGGTAATTTATTGATTCAAAAATAGATTATATAATAATTACATGTTTTGTTCTTCTCGCTTCCTAAAAAGCAAAGTGAATCATGTCGGATGTTTTACAAAATGGTTACCGGCTCTTTTTTTGACAGGTCACCGGGTACTTCATATACATACAATTCATTTCTATTATACAATGGGTGGTTCAGATAACTTATAATTAACTTAATGTTTACAATTATAAGGAATATGGAAAATATTACATAATTATAACTTGAGCAGGTTTTATTAAGTTTGCAACGAAAAGTATAATATCTAGAAAGAAGCGAGGGAGCTGAGTAGATTTAATCATGTAATATACACGGAGTAGTTGATGCCTCAGTTTTTGAGGTTTCGATCTGAAGTTTTGTATATTGCTTTCTTATCAAGAAGATAAATCGAGAGATCAACAGACTCGGACCACTACAACATATAGTTAACATACAAAGTGGTCGATCAAAGTTAAGTTTTTGTATGGAAAACTATTTCTTTGATAAGACATTTTCACGAAATTTAGCACAGAATATTTAATATATATTTAAGACAATGCTACCATCAATGAACAAATAATTAAGATCGGAGCAAAGTAGTTTCTATGTATTTTTTTTTAATATTTTCAAGTTCCCCCCAAACTGAAAACTTGTAAAACCCAAAAAATTTAATGAAACTTCCATTTACCTTTGCTCATAACAGCATTTATAAGATTCAGTAACGTTAATTTATTAAAATTATACGATTTGTAGCTTATGTCCATACATCAGTTTACATGTGTCGGCGAGTGCATTAAATTTAATACTAACAAATATGAATATAAGCA
>NW_017534919.1:742863-755787 GCF_001853355.1 Bactrocera latifrons
TGGTGACAAATAGCGGTTGGTGTGGTTTAATCATAAGATGTGTATAAGAGACAGATTATATATTATATATTATATATTATATATACATATTCATATGCTTGTATGTTGCATTAAAACCGTGTTGTAGCAAGCAGCCTAAGATAGTTCGCAAGCATTTTGCAATGCAAATAAGGCCACGTAATTCCCGCAGTCAAAAGCAACAACATGTGATCCCCACTTTGCAATTAATTTTCCACAAATCTATCTATCACAAATTTGACATACGAAGCTGTAAGTGCACACCGTACGAGAAACACCTACTTCAGGAAAGTACCATTCAAGTGACAACTTTGTATATGTTAGACCTGTGTAAATCGTATAGAGTAGTCCATATCTTAGATTTCACATTTCCATGTCAAAGCCTTGGAAGATAGTTTTTTGCTGAAGCTCTAGGACGATGAGCTAATAAATTGAGATTGATACAGGTGCAAGTAAGACTGTCTCTAGCATAAAATATAAAGAAGATCTGTATATTGATCGAACGGATCCTACCAAGTTAGCTGGGAACGTCGGCATATACTTCAATTGTTGATCGAAAGTACTCTCACAATCGATAAACAAATCGACAAAGCGTTTAAGCCTGCCAAAATTGTCCTGTTAGCTTTGTCTGAGGAGATGTTCCATCCTCAGCCTTGCAAACGCTGGACAATGAAAGATTAAGGTCCTGTATGCTTCCATTTCACGATATTACATCTGCAGACGATATGAATATTTTCAATGTGTCACAATGTCTTCTCAAAGTGGCGAAAGTTCCGTCAAATTCGAACATTAAGTGCATGACGACTGACTACAAATGGTATACAAGCATACCGACATAAGGCAAAAGAAGTCATGCAGCAGTAACACTCATTGTGTACATATGTCATGCACGTGACAGTTGCAGCCGTGTTTTGGGTTTCAGTCTACTTTTTGCCCGAAATGCAACATTCGCAGGAACAAATCACAAAAACCTAGTAGTGATTATAGCTGTGAGTATATAAGCTGTATAACACATGTGTCAGCTACAACTATACACACATACGTAGTAAGTAAACGTTCCACAGACTGCAAATGGCATCACGTTGATGATGATGTGATGTGACGAAGGTCGGAATTCAGCAACCGGAAATGAAATTTTAGTCTTCTAAGCGCATAAGTGCAACTGGTCAAAGTCATCGTGGGCTAGAGAGTGCGGAAAGTTACGTTTGAGCAAAGCAGCTGAGTGCTAACTGTAAGGCATTGACTACGTGGCAGGAAATAGCTGAGAAGCATGTAGCAAAGTAACACATAATGAAGGTACGAAGGGAAATCAAAGTGATGGTATTCGATTTCTGGACTTCGGTGCAATATCGGTACTTTTTGTAGTTGCTGTTGTGGAAATTATTAGCTGCCAGGGCCATAGTTAAGTTTGTTTGCGTGATTTTAGATTATTCATGAATTGTTTCCCAGTTGGCTTAGAGAAACATTTATAACCCATATGATAAAATACTCTTTATGTAATTTGAAGAAAATGTAAAAATCAACTATTTCCAAGAGCTAACATTTCTTATGATTTCCTTGCAGAGGATTTATGGGCAACTTGGTACAAATATGATTGAAAACAGTTTAAATTGGGTTGGGCCAGGTAGGTTACAGTTACACAAAGTAAACGATTGAAGTCATTCCCTTGTAAATAAACTTTTTTATTTGAAGAGATATCTTCACGAATTTTCGCACGAGTTATTGTTTAAGACAACGATATCATTTCCGAAGAAACTGTTTAGATCAGATGGCTTTGGCATATTACTGTCATAAAAACTGATCTATCAAATCAAATCCTTGTACGAAAAGTTTTACGTGGTATCTCCTTAGAGCTTGGAATGAATTATTGCCCTAAAAGCGCTACAATCTCCAAACTAATTGTTCTGCTCGTACTACTATAGCAAGAAATCCAAGTTCTTTATGAAATCTTGAAGCCGATCTTAGCACCTTTCCTTCTTATTTTAATAGCTTGGTTTGTCCAAAATTGCACATATTTTTTATAATTAATATACGTTTCCATAATATATTTCTCTAAAAAGTAATTTTCTTTGAGTATTGCAGTTTATTGAGTCTTTTAAGCACAACTTACACAAGAAAAATAATTATGCTTAAAGTCGCTTGAAATCACTTGCTTAACTAATTAACAATAGTTATTTTCTCAAAAACATCAGTAAAATTTTGCTTCCAGTTCACAATGAACAAAGCAATAGTAAAAACATTAGCTGCTTTGCATTTCTATTCATTTGATACAACGGTGCGTATACGTAACCATTACTGATGCTAATGTGAAATTATCCAAATATACACATAAACTTACGCTCCACAAAGCAAAGTAAAGCAGTTTTTACATAAAACTACTTAAAGAGAACAATTGCTCACAGCAGCGTTTTTTTGTTGGTGCAAAGCTAAGCAAATTATATGAAGCCGGAAAGCTAGCTCAAAGCTATAAAAGTGTCTAGGAATAGAAGGAAGTGTAGTAGTAGTATTGTAGAAGTAAAAGGACTTTTACCAAAGTGCTTTACCTTATGTGTTTGCGCAGGCATGTTTATGTAAGTGCATTGAAATGGTTAAGTCATCGGTACAAATACAAATACTTCACTTTGCTTATGAGCCGCACATGAAGGTGGGCAAAAACGGTTTTGATTTGCCCAGCTTTGCTCTAATTTGCTTGAGCTCACACAGGGCTTGAGCTGGTGGGCTTTTAAGTTTGTGTATTTTTGTAAGAAGAAGAGATTGGGCATATATAAGGTTTTTTTGTTATATAAAGCGGAGTAGATTTTGAGGAGTCTGATGCCGTTGACACGTAGCCAAACCAATTTCATTCAAAATTTTCTCGAATCACTAAGCAAAGGTAAGGCGAAATCATGTAAATTTTCATAAATGTATGTGTGCCTTTATGTTGCATTTGATGGGCAGCTGTGGTCAACTGATAAAAGCTCAAGAATATAATACCTACCAGCTAGCGCTACTTTGCAGCAGACGGACAACACACAGACATATGCGCACAACCAAACATACGAGTATGGGAGTAAGTACATACGTTTACGTACAGATATAAATTTATATATGTATCTGGTCACAGCAATTCCAATTATAGGTTTGCAGGCAAAATTTTCATTCCATATCTGCTCGTACAGTTGTAAGTAAAAGAAAAAGTTGAAAATTGTGAATCGTAAAATGAGATTTGGTATGCTGACATTTGCTTAGAGAATCAGCATATTGCAAATAATTAAGCGTATACTGCGGCAGACAAATATTTGCCACGTGTGTATTGTTTTTCTTTAATCGAGCATTTTGTGGCTGACACATTGTAACGTAGCATTGTCTATTTCTACTTTACATGAATTGCAATTATTTGTCTAAAACCTTTTTTTGTCAGAAAACCGCAACACAAAATTGTATATAAAAGAAATCAATTAAGAATTTTGCTAGCACATAAATATTTATAAAATTTGCATGCTTTCTAAATTCTATTGTTTTGTGTGTATATGGAATTCAAAGTGCTTAATTAAATGCAATAAGACATATTCAAAAAAAAAAAAAAAAAAAAAAAAAAAAAAAAAAAAAAAAAAAAAAAAACATAAACATATTTTTGCGGTTTATATTGGAATTTGCCAAAAAATATATGTTTACTTCGAGTCTCGAGAAAAGATTTTCCAGTAGAACTCAAAAGTTATACATTTACTTAAGTCGACATAAGATGTTAGCATAAAAACATATCTTTTGAGTAATATGAGGCTTACTATTAAAGATTTAAAGATATTGCTTAACTGAAAGATATTGCACAACATCGAGCCTCGAAAAGATTTGGTAGGAACATTCAGAATTTAAGCATTCACTCATTTTGACTTAAGCTGCTTAAATTTATTACTATCCTCTTGATTTGAATCTTTGAGTATTATTAAAAAAAAAATTATATACATATTCACTTGAATCTGCTTTGATATATTTTGAAGCTTAAAGAACTAAAACTTTTGAGATTGCCATATTTTTAAAAAAAATTAAATTTATTCACAAAAAATACTATTTGTTAAGTAATATCACAGATTATAAATTATTTCAAATATTGATTTTTTTAGTTCCTATATTTTTAAAATATTAAATTTTTGTGTTTTAATTTTATATTATTCAACTAATGCTATTAATTCAAAAATGTTTTCTATTGTAAAGGAAGAACAGAAAGAAAAAATTTAAATTTAGACTTTTGACTTTTGACTTTATTTGTAATAAAATATGAACAGTTTTTAAATTGCAATATATTAAGCCTCTTATTAAAAAAATTTATGCCATATTTTAAAGGGAAATAAATACTTATATTTGTACAACATTGTAGTGTATTTTTAAATTGAAATTAGGAGACAACAGGTACTCATAGTACAAACTCTAATATTTTTTGAAGGCGTTTGCTACAATTATGTTTTGACAGTAGGGTTTAAGCTGAATCTCGATCCTTACTACTTTTATATGTAAAAATCCATTAGTTAGCAGAAAGTAGCTTTCGGTAATGCGAAAATAGACAAATAGTGCAGTAACCAACAATATCTCAAATAACGGTCTTATTAAAAATATTCGAAGAGTTCAATAAAAACTGACTAAACAAAATAAATATAAATAACTACTCTGCTATAAGAAATTTTCCTGCGAAGACTATTATAGCTTCGTCGCAGTCATATTTTCTTAATTTTTGTTGTTATCACTGAATTCTATTTAACTCAATTGAGGTCTGATTAAATTTGCATAACACTTAACTCCATTGTCTGCATTCCGATGAACTTTATTTCAAACAAAACAAGTAAGTTCTTATACACATGTCGCTTACCGCATAAATACCTACGCACACACTCAATAATAGCCTTGAGATATAATTTTAGGTTTTTATTTGCATTCACAGCATTTGACCTTTTGAGCAATGCCACTTGCTCTCACTTGCTGCATGATATCGAACACATTGCTTTGCCACAAAAACAGACATTCGCATATACACATTAAATTACTGCATTGAACTTTTCTAATAGTTAGCCACATATGGTCTTATTTCTAAACCTTACATGAGCTCTACTCGATTTCTGAATGACAACTCAGACTAACACAACGCTTTTACTTTTTATAGTTACTCGAATATGTAACTGTTCTTATGGATAGTAGTATCTGTACACCACCTCCTTGCCTTTCTGCTTTTAATTAGAACGCATTTACTCATATGGCGATTTTAAAAATTCCTGCCCTCACTGTGAAATTTCGCAATGAAAAGTTTATAGTAAATAAAGAGAAATAAATTGCTTTTGCACTTGTATTTTTCATGCTTCCATGCAAATAGGTAGTTTCCTTCTTTGTAATTTACTGCATATTATTTAAATTGCTGCGAAGCCTGTCAAAATATATGATAAACAAATATATATAAATAATATATGATAAAAATAGATTAAAAATAATATATGTATTTGCAGCTTTCTCAAGTTTGGTGTAATGCCTTTGGGATTGTGTTGTTGAGTTGTGTGTTGAAACAATGAAAGAATAAATGCTTACGATCAGATTTAAAACAAATAAACGATACCTGTAAATTTGAGCTTGCAGTAAATTTATAAGCGTGTAATCAGATATATCGTCTGATCATTGTGGCAGCACTTTCAATTAAAGAGAGTTATCGATATCAGAGTCCCATTAAGTTTAAGTGAAAGTATTAAAAGAAAATATTTCTCATTCTCACCAGGCAGGCAGAAAATTTTGTACCGAGAGGGCGCTTCTAGAATTTTAAATGTATATGTATATGTATATATGTATATATGTACATATATACATTTCGCAATCAGATTGGTATTTCTCAAGATTCTAAATATCTTACAACTAATACCGATGTAAGCTAATATATGTACTAGTTGTTTTAAAACTTTCACCAAAATGGGTGAACCGATCGATATGAATTTTTCACATTAATATATTTATCTATATTTCTAGCTATACATAATTCTTTTCACAAAGCCGACTTTTCAGAAACTGCAATTTTGTCAAAAATCAAAAATTTTAATATTATCCAAAACAATTTTTTTTTCTATTTTTTGGTTTTTGAATTGTAGATATTTTTATGTTCTATAATTACCGTCGGGGATGATGTTGCACTTGAAGCATGTGAAATGCCTCCGTGTGACCGTTGTAGTAGCGCTAATTTTTTATACTTTTTCCCAATCTTTCATACAAATTTTACAGCATTAACGGCACTTCACTTCATATTTAATTCGTTTTAGTTTGCTTAATTTTTTTGTACAGCGGAGAATTTTACTCGCGGCAATTAACTCTTTATAATTTTTTATTTTTTTATTCTCTCATCTGTAGTAATTTTTTCTACTTTTTCTGTACTTTTTTCACTTGTAGCCCGCACTGACTTGATTTATGCCACCTCTTTTTTATGCGGTCTGCATAAATTTAAATATTAAATTGCTGGTATTTAACTTTTGCCATCACAAATTTAGTGACTGTTATTTCTACTGAAATTTTTGTGGTCTCTTTAGAAAACTTAGAGAGAGAAGCAGCTGTTTCAGTACATACTGATGAAATATTTTACTTCTGCATGACTACTTCGGCATTTATTCGAGTGCCCGTGAGTTAGAAAACGTGCGAAACAAAGCTAATTGCAAGATTTATATTGCCTAAAATACTCTTTTGAAAGTTAGAATGGCTTAAACATGAGTCGGAAAGAAATGTATGTATTTAGTTTCTGGATTTTCGAAAGAAAAATTATTCACTGAAAAGAACCTCATAAGGGCTATAACCATATTCAGCCAAAAATATTTTAATTTTATGGAAAGTTCCACAATTTCAAGCAAAAAAATGGTTATCTACTTTTTCTTGTTATACTCTTGCAATTTCCACGCATTCACGTATACAAAAAAACGTGTGAGCGAAACTGAAAATCACAGCGAAAACTCACTCTCTGGAATTGATGCGTAGCAAAACAAAAAGGTGAAAAAATTCTACTCCTTTTGCTCCCGAAAATTAGCGAGGAACACGCGCGCTGCGTACATGCAATACCAAATAGCCACACTAGACGGCGATCCAATTGAATCGCGTCGCACCGAAAAATTTGTGTCAGTCAGTCAAAAGTTTGAACGCAAACGCGCACTGCGAAGCGGCAAAGACGATGGGCGACTGACATAGTGGCATATAACGGTGAGTGCACATAACCAAACCGCTTCGCAGCTAGTCCAGGTGCTGGGTAGTCGGTAATAATGTTTACAACGTGGATCGTTCTAAGGGAGTTGATGACGTTAGTGTCCAGTGCAACGTGTATGCGACGGATGTGGTAGCGTTGACAGTGGCACATTCACATGAAATTCAGTTACATGCGAGCCAGTTTGAGGGAAGCGACGTCAGCCCAAAGTGTACGAGGCTTAAAGAATTGTTGTTTGTCGGCAACACATTATGACCGGAAAACTGTGGAAGCATAAACCAAATGGCGCGAATCACAACAAACACACAGATATGTAGTAGTAGAGTAATAGTATTACCTATGTGTCAGCCTCAGTAAAGCGTGGACGGCTCCTCAGCCGCACTTTTCTCGGAAGTAAAAAAGAAAGTATAATTTCCCGCAAATGTGGAGAATTCGGCTCAAAAAGTGACATTTTCAGTTGCATTCAGATGCGAACAGATCTCTACAAATATTTTGTTGGGTTAATGTTGACACAAATGTCCAAGATCGATATAAAATGATTTATTCGATTTAATCGACAGGTGCTTGAGCCTAGAGACATCAATTGGAAAACAGCGGAAGCAAAGTTGTTGACCAATATATATTAATTAAAATAAAAAATACTAAGAAATTTTACTGTAATTTAAGTATTTAATTTTTTGTTTCTCAGATTGGATTAAAAATATAAAAAATAAACTTGTTTTATAAAATAATTTTTACGTTATTCTAAAGTTGTTAGGACAATTATGCCGCAGTAGTGCAAGAAATTATTGCAAACAAAAAGATTTAATATAAACTTTCAAAAATAAAATTACTTTACTTTAAATATGATCCAAATACTTCAATGAAACATGATATTAATACAAATTTGGCGTCATTTGTGATATTGGCTGAGCAAATATTTTGTATGTTTATGCCTTATTATAGTAATATATTCATTTTTTTACATTGATATGGTTATTTTTTTCAAAAAAACAAAAAAAAAAAAAAAAAAAAAAAATAGTTTTTCCAATTTTAAACTTATCACGTGATGTCACATCGTATGACATGATATCACATCACATTGCATAAATATCCATACATTATAGTATGTGAGTAATAATGAACCCTATTTACATAAACACTGCGAATACACTAAATCGCATCGCGTCTTACCACAACATCATACATCACATCTCATGCAGTTACAGTACTTCAAATAAATGTAATTGTCAAAATTATTTTGGAAAATACTATTTTTTTTTTCATATAGAAAGAAATTAATAGTAAAAACGTATTACGATTTCATTTATAAATTGGGTAGAGATCACATTGCAAACAATCATGGGATCAAAATCACATTTAATTCGAGACTGATGATGATGCGATTTAGATAAAATCACTATATCCACGTATCAAACAAGATATCTTTACATTATTTAGAAGCTGTCTTAAATCACATCACGTCATTATATATAAGTCAAATCAGTCTACTTACAATCATCACATCACATAATTATAAGCTAAGTCACATCACATCACAGATGAAATAAGAAACTGTTGTCATATTGTAAATGATTTTATCACATGAAATTACTTATTACAGCTATCAAATGAATTTTAAATTACATTACAACGGATATAAATGTCCACAAGTTGTTCCATAATATCAGAAATCACATCATCACCTTAACTAGTGGAATTCAAATGATTTCAAATTAAAAAATAATTGTAAATTGTAAACTTAAAAGTACAGATAAATGCAATACATAAGAAAACTTGCAAGCAATGTACAAACAACATTCCCAACCCATAGTGCTATAATTCTCTGCATTGAAACATTGCCACCTACAACAGCACCAATCGTTGCATGCTTTGGCATTGACTGGGCAATTAAATCAGTACGCATATTATATATCCAATCAATGGCCAGTCGAGCGTTTGCGACCTTTTCCTTTTTTAATGGCGTCATTGTGGTGACAAATAGCGGTTGGTGTGGTTTAATCATAGCGGTCGAGTACGTTGGAGTTCGTACAACTACAACAGCACCAATAACAAGGACAATAGTAAAAGAATTAATAAAAATTAAAAAAAGGCATGAAATTCAATGCTGTAATGAAAATAAATTAAACTGGTGAGACAGAACAATAAAACAAATGAAGGTGAACCTCTCTGAAACGCGTAAAATGCAAGGAGTAAAGAATGAGAAGGAATGTAAATCGTTATTGAATTAGAATTTCGCTGGAAAAAATTTGCTTATATTTGCGAAGAACAAAAACAGATGACAGGAACGAGACAATGCAAAGTGGAGATACGATGGTATAAAAGATTGTTGTATAATGGGAATAGAAGAAATAAACACTCAGTTGGGATATACATATGTTTAATGGAGCACTATTTTGAGCTGTTTAGGTAACTTATTAATTTTTTAGTAAAATTTTGTATAGTGCTGTTTAAGTAAGACCGTATTTTTCTGACTGAAGTGACTTAAGAAACTGAGATTTGTAAGTATTTCTCCAAAAGTTCGATTTCATAGTTAGCGAAGCAAGATATTTGATTCTCTCGTCGATGCATGTATAAACGATAAAGATAGATTAAGTAAATCATCATTTCTTTCTTGTTAAGTTTTTTAACGTAAAAAACGCTACAATTCTATTATAGTTTAAAGCTAAAAGCAAATGGGTTTTTAGAATTGTGTTCCAGCTCTAACTTTAGTATGTTTGCTATCTTCTCAATTATCACTGAAAGAGCTCATTGATTCATCTACCCACATTCTGACATATAGTATGCCATAAGTTTTCAAAACCGAAGAACATCCGGAAGGCTGTACCGGAAAGATACTATGCCGGCTGTTTCAAGGACTGTAATAATCTTGCAAAAGGGAATTTCCAGGGATGTGGATTATTGTGGAGATGATTAAATTGATTTCAAAGCTAATTTAATTTTTCTTTTAACTAAAAAAAAAAAATTTGGTTCAATACAGTACCCAGAAAAAAGTCAATTTCGTCATAAAGGTTAGATCAATATCTATAAATACATTTTTGAGTTAACAATCTGAAATTTTGTATACGACTACAAGGTGTATTCTTCCCAAAAACTGCTCATATGTCAATATCGACATCGGAGCACTATTTGATATAGCTGCCATACAAACAAATAGATGAAAATCAAGGTAAATATTTTCATAAAAACTTGTTTTCCTAATCAAATAGCCTTAAGTGGACTTAAGGTTCTTGATGTCAAACAGTATAGCAAGAAAAATTAACAAATATTTTTCCTATGGATTCAAAACATTGGCTGGTTATCCTCTCAGATTTAATTATATAAGAAAAGTTGTTGATATAAGAGTTCCACCAGTGTAGGATGTTATATCTTGTTTTATTTTCCTTCCCAAGTACAAAATTATTCTTGAAGTCAACAACTGGGAGAATCATCGACCCAGAATATAAAATCTCAGAAATGAAGGTATGTTCAGTTTGATCCTTTTTATCATGTTAGGAAGTGGTGGATAGTAGCGGATAGAGCAAAAACTTTAAAGAATTAAATAATAACAAAATAAAAGGAAGCAAGTGCAGTTAGTTTGAAAAAAAAAAATCGAATTTATTACTCTAATTAGTCTGAAACTGTGTGGTAAGATTGAATACCAGAAAAAGGTAAGCTAAGAAATGATTCGAGCAAAAAATGTAAAGACATACAAATTTAATTATTCATAGGAAAATAAAAAGTGATCAATATACTATAAATCAAACAAAAATAGGTGTGACTGCAAGCAGTTATTGAATTGGAAAAAGTGCTCATAAATCAGTCCAATTTATATGCAGTTCACAGTGGGTAATAGCGAGTGCAATAAACAGGCCAGAAAATATAGCAAAAAGCAATGGGAAAGAAAAAACCAAAAATGACAATAAAAGGGAAAGAAAAAATGCGAAAATAAAACATAATCAAAAATTCGACAAACATAATAACAACAATTAAATGCCGTGTGTAGGGAGGGCAAGATAAATTTCATTGCAAATCGAAAAATGGCGACAAATTGCGTCAACAAAAAGTATTTCAGTTGCATGAATGATGAAACGACAAGATGTGGGGCGAAGCCGAGGGCCTATGAAAAAGTTGAATGCTGACAAATGGCAAGCGCAGCCACAGTAAGCGCTCTACAAATAAAGAGGATATATGTGCGTGGAACTATATACACATGTCATATTGTACATGTATGTATATGGATGTGTTAGTATATAAGCATATGTGTTCGCTTAAGCGCGTGGTGCGGTATTCCAACACGGCCACTTTGCGAAGCTTTTATTGCAGCAAATTGTTGCAATTAATAGTGTGGCGGACGCCAGTGGATTTTCGAGCTTATAGCAAGCTGACGTGTGGGATTATTTAGCTTTTGTAATTATTTCAGTCTTATTTTTTGCGTTACGATATGGAATTTGTATACCCTGAACAGGAGTATATAAATTTTGACATGAAATTCGCAAGACCCAAAAGGATGGCCATCGGGTGGCCTATAGAGTACATATATAATTGATCTCCGAAAGGAGCGGTATAAGCTAGTCCTCAAGTTTTGAGACATTAGTATGAAATTTTGTACAGGTTCTTTATTTTTCCAAAAGTTAGAGGAACCACTGATATCGGGCCAATAGAGCACATAACTGACAAGCTACATACTGCATACTGATCAATCAAAGTCATGTTCTTCTATGGAAAACTCTTTTATTTGAATACATATCTTCACTCAATTTGGCATACATTATTGTCCTAGATAACCCTATAATTCCCAAAAAAATGTTTGAGATGGGACCACTGGAGCATGTGGCTCCCATACAAACTGACCAAACAAAGTCAAGTTTTTGCATGAAAACTTTTAATTTGTGAAAGGTATTATAGCTTGCGTCTGACTGTCAAATGCGTCGAAAAATAACTGTTGTAACCTAGTGAGTGTGTTGCGAAAATAAAATCAGCCTACCAATATGGTGAGCTCTTCTGGTTATACCGCACTGTTTGTGTTGATTTCTGCTGCTGCTGTATAAACATGCAACTGATTGGCACGTAACACCGCTGTTGACTGGGTCGTTGGCATTCATACGTGCAACAATTAAAAATGGTTTGTAAAAATTCTTCAGTAATAACAAAAGCAGGCAAGTGTATTGAAAAATCACATTCTCGGTGGCATATACATTCATACACACGTCAATATAGCCGCAAGCTCACACATTTAAGCAAACAAGCGTCAATTGATTCGTGGCATGCTAGCGAAAATTACACAATTGTTGCGAAGAACAACGAAAACAGCGAAATTTAGAAAATGGAAAAGGCTTAACTGACTTAAAAATCAGTCCCTTTTTTGAAGTGAACGTTGAAAAAGCTCCAAAAACAATTAAAAGATCGATATAGTATAGTAGCAGCTGTAGCATCGGTCAAGAGATGGGCATGAGTCATCAAAAAAAAAAAAAAAAAAAAAAAATTTTATGAACAATTGAAAATTCTATAAAAATACCGCAAGACTTTTTTGACAACCTATGAATTGAAATCAATCAAGCACAATAAGTTTAATCGAAAGCAATTGAACAAAATTAGTTAAAGAATTAAAGTAAAACTTCCTTTTTGTTTTTGTTTGCTTCATTAGGTTTTTTATTAATTAATACAAAAATTAGAAAATAATTTTCTAAAAATATGTTGTCCAAAATAAATATTTTATTAGCTATCAAAAATTATTTTCG
>NW_017534919.1:755936-765219 GCF_001853355.1 Bactrocera latifrons
AAATTAGTTTTAAAAACTATCAAAAATTACTAAATTCTTTTTTTTTGTTATAAAAGTAGATTGTCGGAATTTCTTCAAATATTTTATTTATTTTCAATAAAGTTTAGTTTTGTCCTACCAAAAATAAAAATTTGTTTTAAGGGGGTATTCTAGTCTAGAAATTTGAAAAAATCGAATTTTGTTTTCATAACCCGATAGTATTGATATTCAAAAATATCTCTCTGAAAGGATTTTTCAAAGCTCAAATTATTTTCAAAGTTAGTGACGTGGCAACTAGATCGGTTGAGCGAGTTATCTATCTATTACGCTGCCCGAAACTTAACGCAAGACTTTAAACGCATTTTTCTCAAAACTACTTTTTTTTGATGTAGTAGCCACAATGTCTCAAGTTCTAATCAGTCGATTTATTTAAAATTTGGCATGAATATTCTTTAAATATATCTCTATCACTAGAAGCACGAAAAAATAAAAATTTTAAATTTATATTTTTAAAAAAATCGAAAAAATGGAAAAATTAGTGAAAAAATCGACCTTTTTTTGAGTTTTGCTACTTCAGGAGATAGCGACATTCATACTCATTGAGAATCTGTCATTGCTTTATTTTTCAGATGACGACAAGGGTAGAAATTATGGTGATGAGAACACGACCTCTTTTTTCCCCCATTTTCTTCAAGGACGTATAACTCGATGAAAAAAATTTTTGTTTTTGGAAATTTATTTTGTGTACTTTTCTAAGTTTAATAAATAAATGATAAAAAAGCGGATTGTAGAAATATCTAGTGCTTATTTTTTATTAATTGTTGAAAAAAGCTCAAAATTAGAGCCTCTAGACTAGAATATAATAAATATAATTTCTTTAGTTTTTGTATCATTTAAATTCCTCTGTAAGCGTTTTATGTACCTATATATTTAGTAGTGCAGAGATGTATAAATAAGCATTCATATGATCACAATAAATTTAGTTTGAACAAATAAGCTGGAAAATTCACGCACACGCTGCACAAAATCACTTCCACCTACAAAATGGCATCCATACACACAAATACTATAAAGCCCGCACACACTAAGCTTGAACAGTGAAATTGTCCCAGAGTAATAATCCTGTAGCCTGTCTCCAAATGCGTCACTACAATATGTACAACAACAAAGCCAGCCGATACAATCATATTGCTTGCACAGCCCCTCCAACATACATACTTACATACCAACTACACCAATTGTCAAAAACAATAACAATTATTTCAGACGCACTCATGTCCCTCTACACATACATACATACGTACATTTSATACTCATGCATACATTCGTCTAAACATATATTCATTTTGTTATGTTTGTTTGTTTTGTGTATATAGATTATATGCTTAAGGAAATTGGCATTCGAGTGCAAGCAAATTTGTTCACACATAAGATCGGAATGAGGCAGGTGTGTGTTTGTGGCATGTATCGCTGCCTTTGCATATATTCTAACATATACATTTGTCCATAAATAACTCATACCAATTGTTGAAGTATGCTGAGAGGTGGGCAGGCCAAGCGTTTGTGTTTCCATTTAAATGCAGCTTCTCAAAGAAGTTCTCTGAGTAATATTAGACTGAGGAAGCTTATATCTCCTTTGATGGCTTTGCTCTGCCCTTTTAGGGCGCTTCTGTTGCCTTAGTATAATATTCTTTATAACAGGATGCCTGTATCCGGGATACGAAATGTTAGTCCCGAAATTTCGGGATTATACAAAAATATAATATCGGGATCGGGATTCTATATTCAAATACATACCTTGTAAAAAATTTTCCGTTTACGGGATTCGAAAAGAAGTAGTCTCAATCACGAGAAATTCTAACTTATGTTGATCAAACAAATGAACTTCGAAATGTTGGCTTGGAACAAAAGGATGTATTCATTAGCATTGCACTAATATTTTCTTCATTAAAATATTAGAACCTTTTATTTTCTCAGGACTACAAAGAGTTCTCTCTTCTCTCATTTCGTTAGCCAAAGCTCTCAATTGTTACAACTTCTCACAGTAAAGTTTCAAAGCAGCTGTTTGCTTGCCAATAGCCATAACATAAGACAAAATATCAGCATATTAGGAATATGCAATAACAAAGATAATATCAAGAATTATGCTAATATAGGCAAGATAGGGATTAGGCAAGTGCATCAGATATTGTAGGAGGCAAGCAGCTGCTTCTATTAATAATATAATTTCTAATTAACTCTCCGCAGCAATTGCGTATAAAAAATCAGCAGAAGAGTATCTGCTAACCAGAGCATTCATCTTTAAACTACCTAGAGTTCCTCGCCTGACAAAACCCTAGCATGTTGCGCCCTAAACCGTGCTTAAGGCTCCAGCAATAATGCCGAAACGATAATGAGATCTAAGCACAAGCTCACCGAGTTTAATGTCTGTTAACACACAACAACAATAGTAACAACAACATGCGTACAACTTTACTAGCACTTACCCATTCTCATAAATAACAAAGTGCACAAACCAATTGGCAGGCAGCATCATTTTCATGGAGTCGCAAAGTCGCTTGTCCTGCATTTAATCTTGTTTACCCGATGCTTGACTCGACAAGTGGGTCGTAAATCACGACCTGTCGCACTTATGAATATGTAGCAATGCTTGTGTACGAGTTTAGATATATACCTACAATGGGACAGGTGTATGTGAAATCAAGCAGAAGTGCCCAGAAGAATTTAACAGAAGTGAGGTCAGAAGCCAGTTGTTGTAGACAGCCGCACATGCTGTGCTGAAAGAAATAAGTAGACTCACAACAAAGGGAGTGAGTGATCCTATCGGCTTCGTGGCTACCATTGGACTTTTATACAATGCTAGTTCTGAATTTGACTTTCGGTCTGTTGTGTTTGTCAGACAATCATGTTAATAAGAGATTTATCCGTGGATAGGTTGGGGTATATTGTGGCCGTTTCATAAATGAAATTATCTCCAGAATAGCCCAAACTTAATCGGTAATTAGTTCTGTATTCCCTGCATACTCATAAGTCAATTAAAAATATTTCTTTTGTACAAAGTAAATATTAGTTATGAATGTCTATTACTGACCTCGTAAATGTTCAAATATTATTCCAAATTACAAAAGTTGAATCACTGAAAATTGAATATATGGAATCTACTATCCTATCAAAATAAGCCAATTACTCGATTTAATAGGTTGGCTGATAAACTGTCTATATCAAACCCACCTTATCAACTAAATCACAATAAACAATCCGCGTATAAAACAAACATCTACCAAGATTTGCTCACATTGCAAAACTACCAGTTATGGTGCACTAAACTGTAGTGAAAGTAAGCACAACATAAACCATAAATAAAGACATAAGTAACAACCCCAGATACGCAGAACTTCCAAGACGATAGTATAGTCCTTTAAATGGGAACACCTTTTGTTACCTGGGCTGGATTATATCTACAAAGCGAGGATCAAAGGAACACAGCACCAACAATGCAAAGAAGATCAAGCAAGGTTTTTGCGCCCTATTGTGATCTCAAGATCCCTGTTTATGACGCGTCATGAAAAAACAGAATACTTAACTCCAATGTTAAATCGTTGCTTCTCTATAGCTGCAAAACTTCAATTTTCGTACTATCTGACATTTAAAAATTGTAAGTCCGATGTCTTCAGGATATGTCAATTATTTTCTTGCCCTTCACCAAATACACTGTTCTTAAACGAGCTCCAGATGATCTAATTCACAATTCAACTGACGGAAAGCCTGATTCGCTCTAGCCTGAAGAATAAATCTAAGAAAAAAAAAATAAATAAAAAAAAAAATAAAAAAAAAAAAATGGAGACCAGAGACCAGGAGGCTATAACGACATTAAAATACCTAAATGGAAAAAAAAGCCGTCGCACCGTGATTCTTTGTGCTCTTTTGGAGACATAGGATACAAAAAATACAACTGGAAAAGAGCAGATCGACATAAAAGGTTCGACGGCTTCAGATGAATACGTCTGTTTAGTACCTTATGCCCTTTACATGAGCTACAATATCCGAAGTAATTTAAATTTCTCTGGTATTCTTTTCTACATCCTCATAGTGATGACTTTTTATAAATATATAGTTTATATTGTCATGACAAAAAATTATAAACTGATTTTAGTTTGCTTTGAGTGTGCGAATGTGTGTGTGTGTAGCTGCTGTACAGGTAGCTATATATTTTTTTTTTTGTGAGTGTGCACTTGGTAATGTTATCATAAACTTGCACTGGACCATTTGCATATTATTTCGCACAAGCACACATTTTATAACTTAATTTCAACATGACCAAAAGAAAAGCAAAATACACACTACTTACGCATACATACACATGTGTATGCTTTCGCAAAATCGTACTAATGTGATAAATCGGAGTAGCGAATATTTCTAAGTATGTAGGTTGCTATATTAATATTGTGCTATGAATATATGCTAAGGTTAAAGTATTTCCAAGTTAACTGGTGTTCGAAAACCACAAATGAAACACATAAATTCCTATCCAACAAAATCTATTTCTTACAACTTTTATGAATATTACCAAGCGTATATTTAAATATCTACTATGAGTTTATCGTTGCTATGAGTATTTTTATCGGACAAGATTATAACTACTTGTACGATGTCAGCTAACTATGTTTCACATAATTTTTTAAGATATCCGAGATATCGGTTGCTATAGAAGGAATCAGAAATGCCACTCCGGATGTTGTTTAAAAAATTAACAGGTGTAGCCAACTTCGCTCGCAAAATAAAAAAGAAAAATTACAACCCAGAAGTTGGTTCAGAAACACTGAAACATGAAATTTGGCATGTATAATTGTCTAAACCATTAAAAATCAAAATTTTTTAGGAAAAATATTGCATTTGTGAAGGGGATTAAAGCTTCATTGCAGCTGGAGTTAATGTTTTTTGTTACTTTGTGCTATTTTCTATCAAATAGTTCACACATTTAATCATGTCGTTTGAAAGCACGGTTCTGCAAATTTTAATGTTGAAAGTTGTGGGAAAGATAACAGAGAAGATGGAAGGAGAAAAAATAGAGAGCAGGGCAATGGAAGAAGTCAACGAACAGCGAAAAAGTCACTTTAATCAAGAAAAGTTGGCGACATGGTTGTTAAACATGCACGGCGCAACGGCCTCCAACAATACGCGACAGTCATTTTGCAACTTCAGCCCATCCAACGCGCCAACTGCTTACGGAAGCATCCAGGCATTTTAATTTGACCATTAAACAATGGCTAAGCGACAGCACGTGTGGACGTGTGCATTGGCGACACTGTCATGGCCCACAGCAGGTTTGGACTACTTACAAACATACTTAAATGCTTGCAGAAGCTGGTTGCCTCAGTATCAAGACGCTTGCAATGAGCCCGTATTAAAAAGAGAAGAAGAAAGAAGGGTGTGTGCGAGGCTGAGCCGTGAGCAAAGTTAATGTTCGACCCGATATCCTGCATACCAAAGCAAGCTGAATGTTGAACGCTATGCGCGCTCCGAGTTAATAAACCTTTCAATTGCCACATAACCGCGAAGTTGTTGGACGAATGCAATCAGTTTGTGCATAAATACTTATGTACATATAGTTACGACTGTATCTATGTAGTAAATGGTGTATCTGTACATAACGGTACCCAAGCATATAATGCATTTATAACCGTATCTATGACCGCACTTGTCATCGTGCGCATTATATACATATGTACTGTTGAAAGCGACGCACAATAAGAAATTCAGTTAGACGGTGAGAGAATAGCAGTTGCTAACAGTATCGATAAAATAGCGGAAGCTATCGTAAGGGGTAAGTGGTGGATACGGAGGCATCCGCTACAACTTTGAGTCTCGGACGTTGGCTTTCTTATTGAGGGCACTCACACTTGCACGTTGTGATGTTAGGTGTTGCGAAAATATTGCGGAATTGAAAACTATCGCAAGCACTATTGTTGACATATTTTTTTTTCTGCCGTTGTTTTGCTGGTTAGTCTATTTCAATTTTCGTTTCGTTGCTGGAAATTGTGCTGCTTTATAACCCTTTTCTTTTTTCTTTGTGTTTGATATAATTTAAATTTGAAATAATTTTCGTGTTTTTTTCTTGTTTTGTTCTATTATTTATATATATTTTTAATTAATTCAACTATAAATTTTGTCCATAAAAATATTAGTATTTATATTCTACCATGGAACTGCTATTCCTAAGCTATTGCTTTATCAAGATTTATATTAAATATGAAAAATATTTTAAGTTAAAAAAATATAAAGATTGCTGGCATTGAATGTAGCCTCGTTGTAGCATAGTTCTTCGAAAAATTTAAGACAATACCTTGCAAGGCCTTGGTTTGAAAAACAACAAGTTTACTTATTGATTGGTAGTATATGCCAGTTCACTGCTGCCAAATTTAATTTAAATAAAGTAAAATTCATGACTTTTATAAACTTTTTAATAAACTTGCGCTATTCGAATTAAATTTTCCACCATCAATGACCCAAGCAAGTGTCTTTAATAATGAACATGTGCACCACGTCGTATGAGCAACATGTTTCCAGCACTTCTACGCATTCATTCACATATAAAACTAGTTTCTTCACTGCAAACATACACATATGTATAGAGCGTACACATATATATATTGCGGCACTAACTTTGATAAGTGAAAAAGTTTTCAGAGAGTAATTCGTGTGCGATGACCCGCCAGCACTAAAACTGAATCAAATGTGGACGCAGCGGTGTGAATTTCTAAAAAGAAATGAAATTGTCTGGCATAAGAAAAATGGTTTGCCGATGAAGTGAGGCGTGTGCAGTGAATGAAAAGTGAATTTAATGTTTTTCATCAGCTTTCTTATTCTTCAGCAACAACAAATTGATTTCAGTTATTTAGCATTGTTGAGTAAGGTGTTGAAGTTAAGAAGTGAATAGTGAAAATATCAGCAGCTAACAGGCTAACATATACTGGTGAGATCGTTTTCTATTTTTGTTAGTGTTAGCTAGTCGCTCCTCTCCTATTTGCAGAAAATTCTTCTAACCATCCACTCGGTTACACATGTCCTTAGGTAAGTTGCAAACATTTTTGTGTTCTGCGACTCCGCCGCTTGWTAAAACAAAGTTTTTATGGCAATTTTATAGCCAACGCTATGGCCGGGCATACAAGTACATACGTACTTAAACTCGTTTACGTTATGCCACATGCARCTATGTATTTACCCTATTACACACACATACCCTCTCTTCCTTTGCTTTATATTTCTTCTAAACATGTGAATATGATATATTGGTGCAMTTTTTGASTTGCTCCGTTTRAAAACTTTTGATTKYGTGRACGTTTWGYGGTTTGTGGCACTTGTGGCATGCAACATGGAAGTGAAATGGTAGCGCAGCAAGTGAGCAAGTGATATTACCTCAAGTGATTGTTATGCAATGCTCGTACGTCAAGTAGAAGTGGTACTGTGTGTGGTTTTYTACTGAGAAGTTTTCTAGAGTAACATGTAAGATGACTTTTTGCCACAAATTTTGAACATTGTGGAACATCTGTGTCACTTAAGAACCACTCCTTACATATTCGGATTATTGGTTTTGAGATATAGATAACAAAACCTATGTACCTTCAGGACTTGGAAATGGTCCTTTGATTTGGGTTGGAGAAGAAGAAAATGTCCGAGGGAATATGTCATGCTCGGATTCATGGTCCATTTCAAAATCCAGAATACATATGCATTCACTTACTCGGATTTTAACCGGAAAAACGTGCCTATGCCGATAATGAGTGGTGGTATCATCTCCGGGAGGGGTAGAGGGGATAGGGGTGGTGTTTTTGAGGCCCTCTGAATAATATCAAGTTCCTGATTGTCGCCGTAATATTTTTAAATACTGGCTGCTAAAAAACGGTCCAACTTCAGTAACCTATCGGGATCCTTAACGTTTTTTTTAATTTTTTTTTTTTTTTTAATTTATATTTTTTTTTTTTTTTTTTTTGAGTCACCCAACTTCTTTTGAGCTTCTAGCTGAGCCTCTTCTACTAGAACTGTCAAATATAGCTCTGTTTCAAGCCCTATTCCTGTCGCTTTAAGGCTGTTTCTGCCGAATATAACCGATTCTCGTATAGGAGATTTTGGGCCATAAAGATAAGAACGACTTCGTTTCCTCAAATAATTATCCACTTAGCAGGGACGCTTTTATTTTATGGGGACAGTTTCGACCTTCCCTCGACCAGCGCAAACGGAAAATCATCTCAATATATAGTAGGTACACCTAAAACGTTAAATTAGTGATAATGGGCAGATATGTATTCTGAAGATTGCCAAGGTTTAAGGAGACGGAGCCGTAGCATTACGTCACCAATGGCTCCAGGTCATTTAGTATTATCTATACTGCTCCATGAGCATCGGATCCTCCTTATATCCCTACTTAATTTAAACTTTATATTGAGTTTGAGACACTGTTCCATTACTACGTGCACCCGCCATTGATGTGCGTGAACATTTTGTTGCCTATTTGATTGGTCATATAGTTTGGAAAATACTTATCCATACTCATGAGTACTATGCACAGATATTCACATGCACTTTAAGCGCACACAGATATACAAAAAACCAAGTGATTTGGGTTTGGTTGACTGCTTGCTTGAGTGGTTGTTTAGCCAAACATTGTAGTTGCAACAACCAATAAAAATTCTAATGTTTGAGGGATACATACATTCATGCATTTATCAATAACAGAGCGGATTGTAAACAACACCCAGAACATGTTAGTGGTCTGGAGGAGAGTCACTTGATTTGAAGTGCCGTGTACATTCATCGCGCCAAGTGTAGGTCAATATTTTTTGAGCTTTTGGTATACATATATGAAATTTGTTAATACTCATTGTACAATATTGGGGGTCAATTTCAGCTGCAAGCTATGTCACTGTTTATTTTGTGCATAATGAGCAAACATTAATTTGAATTGAATTACATATGTATAGTTTGGGTAGTAGGTATGTATTCAGATAGTTTATTTGAATTTTTTCGTTTATTCCCTCAAGCCACTAATTACATAGTGTAATGGATGAACAAATATCTTCCAGAAAGCGTTTGTGAATACGCTTCCCGTCATCGATCATATTTGATCCACGTTTTTAAGATCACAAGGAACCGTTGTTACAACTTTCAGCTGTCCAATAAGGGTCCTATTGATATTTTTATTGAAGCTTAGCCCCAATACGCAACCTAACTCAGCCTTTTGCCCTCATCTTGTTTTAGATTTCGGGCTCTACGCCCCTTTCGGGTTCCACATTCAGTCACAAAACTC
>NW_017534919.1:765509-768302 GCF_001853355.1 Bactrocera latifrons
TAGTTGAAATTAAAAATGAGGCAAAACTCAGCTATCAAAAAAAAAAAAAAAAAAAAAAAAAAAAAAAAAAAAAAAAAAAAAAAAAAAAAAAAAAAAACTTAGATAAAGCAAATGGCTACAAAATAGGAATGAAGAATTCATAAAACATGCATAAATTTTCCGCACTTGGGCTTTACGAAATGAGCACTTGTCAGCGTGTAACTTTTTGGCAATTTCATGACATCTTAATGTCATTTCCCAAACGAAAAAAAATTCATTAATGCAATGCTATTCAATTGGACGTACTTATGTTTCGCAGCTGGCATTTACTTAGTGCTATTAATATGACACATGCTGTGGACAAAATGATTTATTTTGTTGCCGGAATTTCATTTCCTACGTCAGCAACCAGTCGGACAGTAGTCGAATGAAATGATAATAGTTAACAGGTAACAGGCGAATGTAAATCTCTGCTTCATTCGGGCAGTGAATTCCAAACCTTGAAAGTGTCGGTGGCCAGTAATGACTTTGGGTTCGTGAAAAAGCTGTAGTGACAAGGCGGTAGATTTTCGATGCTCACACAAATACTAATGAGACAGTCTGGCGCGAAGATCAGCTCTGCAACTTAACCTGCAAAGTAATTGAGGTGATAATTGTTCAAAAGTTGAAACTTTGGGTTATAATAAAGTTTTTTGTCATTCGTTTTAATTATAAGTATTTCTTTAAACGAGACTTTTTTCCTACATGAAATAATCCTACAGATGTATAGGATCTTTATTTTTCTTTGATTTCTTATAACAATCAGTTAATTTAACTCAATTAATAAATTGTTTAATTAGTTATTATAACTCAATTCGTAAATTCTTATATAATTACTTAAAAAATTAAACGTTAATTTATAATAATAAATTCAGCTTTCTAAGTAAACTTCTCAATCAATTAATCGGACTCAATTACCTAATTTCACTCAATTAATTTATTGAACTGAATTAGTAAATTACAATTCTTTTAGTAATTTAGTAGTAAAAAGTTGTAACATAATTGTACTCAATTAGTTAATTGAACTTAATTAGCTAATGTAAGTAAATTATATATTGAAAATTAAATTAAACTTACTAATCGAAAAGCTAATTTATTGAACCAATAACTAGTAGTTTTCTAATTGAGCAAAATTAACTAATTGAGTTCAATTATAAAATTTCACTCGACTAAGTAGCTTCACTCAATTAACTGATTGAATTCAATTATTAGATTTAATAATTAGCTAGTTTCACTTAATTAACACTTGAACTCAATTAGTTGATTTAGCTAAATATGAAAATTATTAATTTTACTCAATGAACTAATTCAATACAATTAAACATATTAGATATACCGTCAATTAATCATTTCAAATTTCATAAAATCAAAATTTTATTGCTCATACGAACCGTCATGATGTCGGATAAAAAACATTAGTCTTACAAAGAGAAGATTGTCAAGAAAGACATGTCAAACTGATCAACGTCCATATAGCCTCAGTAATTGGTAATCGGTGAGATTACTGACCCCATATCCTGGTTATTACTTTGACAGTGGATGGTCAGAAACGCTGCAAGTAAGGAAACACATAAATTGCTGAACGCTCTAGTCGTTTTGAAATGCACAGTGGAGCAGAAATTGATATGTGATATAGCATAAATCCGGTTCCTAACGGTTCCGTAACATGTTTTTTATGTTGTTTTTGCTGCAGGTTGTCACTTCAATTTCAATCCTCTCGACATATCTGCATACTTTTTTTGTGAGCATGTGGCATATTTCACGTAATATCGTTGAAATTTATTTATGCTCATTGAGAACACATATGCGTCAATCAATAAGCCAAATCCTAATAGCCATTAAATACTCATATAGCAGTATATTTGCAAACAAATCTGTATGTATGTCTCTGTGATGGCTGCACACGCGGTTAACCAGATGTTTATGTGTTCATTACGGCTTTGTGTACCCAATACCACCGTTATGCGCGAGCAAGCAAGTAACGGTGTCCATCACCGCTCTATTGAACCATCGCAGTGGCAATGGTGAATGGCTACTGCCATTACGAATATACGAGCGGTTGAATCGCCAAATTACCACATGCCTGACTGAGTGACTATACCGATGCATGTGTTTTTGAAAGTGTGGCAGTGCATTTGTGGCATAACACTGCAATGCGCAGATGGCCGCAGGCGTATATGCATTTTATTATGGTCAGTACTTTTCTGTAGTCAGGCGTACCGCGAAGTTTAGCTATGTAAATATAAATGGCAGCTACATGAACACACAAATAGTAATTTAAAATATATTTAATTGATGTCAAATATTTTCGCATGATTTTCCATCTCGTCACGCATTCGCCACGTTGACTACCATAATTGATAGGCATAGGCCTACTACAATTTATACAGTAGCAGTAGTTGCACTAGCGGTTTGGTGATTTTTAAGCAAATTGTGCACACTCTCGACTTAGACCTCTCACATATTTAGCTATGCTAGTTCGATTTTCAGCATAAACATACTTTTAGCATTCTATCATTGCATTTAATTCACTCATACGCACTGTTGAGCGGTTAACTAATGAGCTGCAGCGTAGTAGCGCGGCATAATTATGGTTGCTAAAATTATTTACTGCTATGTACGCATAAATAAAATTGTACTTTACTATATGCAGACGGTTTAGAAAATTTTCAATACAATATTTTTCATAAATCACCAGTCGTAATAGGGAATTCACAACACTTTCATGGTGAATTGAACAAAACAAAATTATATATTTAAATAATATAACATATA
>NW_017534919.1:768622-782539 GCF_001853355.1 Bactrocera latifrons
CAGTAAAAAATAAGTTGAATTATATAAAAGATTATATTTGGCAGTTTGTTCATTGTTATCTAAGACAACAAAAAAAAAAAAAAAAAAAAATACCGTACGAATACGAGTACATGCTAATACAAAACAAAAAGTACTGTAACTCCAGCTTTTTGTAACAGCAATACATGATCACTGGTATATCGGCCCAACTTAAGTTCAAAAAAAAAAAAAAAAAAAAAAAAAAAAAAAAAAAAAAAAAAAAAAAAAAAAAACCTTTAAAACTATATCAAAACACTTATGATATGCCATTAAAGTTACTCAAAGAATAATAATAAATTCTTAAAAATCTAAATATGGAAAATATAAAAAAAGTGCTTATATCTCTTGAAACTTTTCGCCGCCATTTCTTTAAAAATTGATAAGGGTGGAATGATTTAGTAACTAATGCATTAATATTTTTTTGCATATTTTAACTTTTTGCATTTGAAATTAAATATTTCATATTAAACCCCTGATATACTTTCATTAACTAATGACGCCACTTCATAAAATAAACATTCTTATAATTAAAAAGTGTTAATAATTGGTTCAAATTCATATAAAATTGATCAAAATTCATTATCTCTTTATTACAACATCTTAAGTAAGCACTTCACAATTTATATTTCTAACCCATTTAATTCTACCTATCATAGCAAGAAGATGTCCTCTCATATATTCTTATAAAAACCACAGAATTAATCAACTATTTTACAGGCATCTGTGTTGCCAAATAGCTACTTCGCGCTAGAGCAAAGAAATTTATTTACACAAAATATATTTGTTTTTCAATTGCGAGCGACTTAAGTGACCATTAATCTACATAAAATTCTAAGAACATTCAACGCAACCATATTTTATTGACAAATATTGGCTCACAATTCAGCGCTTGCCATGAGAATCAAGTCGATTTATTATTTTTGGCCGTCATCGTTGCGGTCAGCCAGGAGGTATGAGTGATTTTTTCATATGTATGATGTCCTAGTTTTTATAACGATTCGATGTGATTTATTTGTATATTACATATATGTATTAGTATTAAATAATAAAATACAAATATTAGTAAAATATGATAAGTAGCTCACAAATTGTTGAGTGTTTTAAGACTGATGTATAAATTATTTTGTGACTGCCAAATATAAACTACTATAGGGTACAACAAAAACAAATATTTAGTTTGAATGAAGAGTTGAAAAAATTTAGTTTTGCTTAGAAAGCCCCGTAATCTGTATACACACATATATGTATAATATCTTAATTTTTGAGGGATGAGCCGAAGCCAACAAATGTTTGCCTGAACTGGTGCTGTACAAACAGTTTATAATCAGTCAAGAAAATTTGAAAAATAAAGTTGTTGAAAATAAGTCCGTTTCCAATGCGACTCTATAACAGCAAACATGCATACTAACCAAAAATGTACAAAACGAGCAGGTATATGATTTCTTCACTTTAACTGTTCATTCCTGTTAAACACTTCGAATAAAGCGGTATCTCAATAAGAGTTAACGGAAAAATGCGTTCGAAAATGAACTAATGGGGCTAATTGAACTCGGCGTCCACAATTTATAATGCTGCTACTCAAAATCTGTTTGAGACATCTATCTAAAATTTTAAACAATTTATTTAAACATATCTTCTGTTGAGTGTGTATTACTTTGCTCTTATTTCTAATCCTTTTTGTTCAAAAAGTTGCAAGCATACAGGCGTAATCAATGAATTTGTTCCTTTATGTATATATGGATAGTAATTCGTTTCTTAGAAAATAAATTACAAAAATATATTAAAAAATACTATCTATATAATAAAAAACCTCAAAATCACGTTTATTCAGGTTAAAAATGTCTAAACTCTAAATCAAAGCTTTATACCCTCACACCCTTTTCTGTAAAACAGCATATACGTATTTTTTGTTATGATGGCAGGACTTCCTAAAGTTAGCGCACAATATAATTAAAACTATTATAATTGCAAATTAATGGCTTTCGGCAGCTTTTTTCCTTGATTCTTTTTTACATAACCATTATTTGCTCTTTTTTCTCAACTTTTTTGCCGTCATTGCGCTTTTGGATTTTTTAAGTCGAGCGCAAACTTTAAAAGCTGCCATCAACACCACGCTCTTTCCGCAGGACTCTTTCACTGCACTTCTCTTTAAACTAATTTTCGTTCAGTCGAACTTTTTATCGTCATGTATTTTTTATTGAATTTTCTTTAATTTGCTTACGAAGTGTGCAGCGACGCATTTGACGACTTTTTTATTCTATTTTATTTTTGTTGTTGCCGACTTCAAAGTTCAACTAAACGAACGTGGAATAATTTTACCGGACACATCAGCGCGGTTTAGCTAACTAACGGCATCAGGAAGTATACGTTCTTGCAAATATGGCCAAACTAGTTTTTGCGGCGCAGACGGTGAAGGCGTCTAGCGCGGAAGGAAACTGTTTTGCGCTTTCAATGCAGACACAGCATGCTGGTTGAATAGTTTTGGCGTTAATGGCTTTTGAAGTGGGCGACAGAGGGCGATAGCGCGAGCGAATTACCTATTCTTGCCGCTCTGAAACCTTTGTAAGAAATTAAATTCGAGCTATATAAACTTTTAAGAAGCAATCTGCATATTAAAACAACCTGCTGAGCTAGTCAAGTGTTGATTTAAATGCACGATAAGGATATTCCAATGAGTTTTAATATGTTCTTGGTGTTTAGTAAGTCGCCAGCACTGCTTCACTGTAGTACAAAGCCTCAGCAGATGTTATTTGTTATGTGGTTAAGTTCTTGTTGCTCTTGCTTTACTTTTAACGCCAAGAATAATGTTCTTTCTTCGACTTTTGCAGAAATTCTCTAAAAACCGAACTTTTTCAATCGTTGATCCAAGAGGAACCATTCACATGAAAACTGTCTTCTTGAAAATTTTTACTTACAAAATTTACCGCAATTGGAACTAGGCTACTAGGAACTAGTACTGTCGCTATGTACTATATTTTTCATAGCCAAGGTTATGCTTAGATCAGTCAGAGAGAGTCATTTCTTATTATTTGATCTTTACAGTCGAAGCTTCGAATGAATTTTTAAGATGGGCAATACAAATGTATTTAGATTATCAAATTTAAAAAATAATTTTAAATTTAAATTTATACAACAATTAAATTCCAAACTTAAAAAAAAAAAAAAAACAATAAGGAAGGGTTAAGTTCGGGTGGAACGGAACATTTTATACTCTTGCAACCTTAAAGCCAGAGAAATACTTTAAAGCAATCATGTGTAGTTAAGTCTGCAAGATGTTCGAAAATCCTGATATTAGTTATATATCGTTTATGTCCCGATATTTGCGGTGCACAGTCCCACGGAAGTTCGAAGATCTTATTAGGCATATGTGGGCTAAGGAAAGTGTCAAATTGAACTCATATTTCAGATATAGACATACCATTATAAAAGAAGAGACATGCCTTAATTTAAGTTATTTATAAAACAAATTGGTCGACATTTTCTTTCTTATATTCGACGGAAGGACAGATAGACAGTCAACCGGATTTTAACTTTTCTCGTCATCCTAATCATTTATACATATGTATTTAACTTTATATCTATTTCGTTTACTTTTAGGTGATACGTACAACCGTTAGGTGAACAAAACTATAATACTCTGCAGCAATTGGTTGCAAGAGTATAAAAACAAGGACGCTTGTTTCAAGGCAAGTAGCCTTACTCAAACAATTAAATATATTTTTGTTTTGTTTTTGAAAAATTTAGTTCTCTAAGCCTCCTTGTAGACGTTATAAGACTTGTCGAATTTATATCGTAGAAAATTACCGGTATTTGTCTTCAAGAGTGGACCGATCGATGAAGTCCTTCCTTCATCATTATCTAAAAAAATCGCGAATCCTAGCAACGAAAACATAGCAACAAAAACAACCAACTGAACCTCATGGTAATTCGGCAAAGATTTGATAAATATTTTATACTGACTCGAAAGTTACTTTCCAATCTAAGTCAATACCGCTTGTAATAACATCACTGCATTATTTTCCTTTCTAAATTATTACTACTACTCCAATTCTACACAATCGCGTACATACATGTGTATGTAGTCATATCTTGGCATATTCATATGTACTCCACTTAATTCCAATTACCGTTAACCTATATTTGCCAAAGCTGAAAGCAAAATAAGAATAAGAAGAAAACAATACAAACTTCATAAATAAAAGAGTTCTTATATAAGAACTTGATTTTGATCTGTCAGCTTGCATGAGAGCTTTATGCTATATCTCTCCGATATTGGCAGTTCCGATAAAAAAAAGCAGCTTCGTGGGTATAAATGGACGTGCTCAAAGTTGTATATCGATATCTCTAAAGCTGAAGAGCTAGTTCGCGAATATTTAGACACCGTTATATAGATATAGATGCCGATTTCAGACTGACAGGCATATGGGCATAACTAAATGACCTCAGCTCGTCACGACGATCAGTTACATATACGTATATAATTACTGGGACATCTGCGTTTTCTTCTAGATCGTACACACCTTGTGGCAAACTTAATTTACCCTGTTTAGGGTATAAAAAACAACAACAAGCGGCAGCTCCGCATAAAATTACCTCAGTCAAGTAAATAAAATCTAACCGAATTTCATCTGAAAAGCTGCGTAAGCAAAAGCAAGAGCAGATGCTACAACAACAAGAAGAACAAATGCATATGCCTACGTAATTTTGTGCAAGCAAGTGTGAGAGTGTGTGTGTGTTTGCATTTTAATGGCGCATTGCAACAAAAATATGTTAAACAAGTTTCGCTCCTCGATTGTTTGTTTGCGTCTTGGCACTTAAGTTGCAAGGTAAGTAGGACTCGAGCAGCGACTTAGCAGACACACGTGTGCTTATGGAGTTGTGCGTGTGAATGTGAGTTTACTTAGCTAAAACGAGTTTTAAATATGCACAGCCACTCAAGCATGCAAAGTTATACATACATGTTGTATATGCAAAAACACACATACATTTATAAATATGTGCATTTTCATATGTGACACCCTTTAGCATCCATATATGAATCTGTATCCTCTATGTGTGGGTGTGTACGTTAGCAGTTATCTAACCATACGTTAAATTCTCGCTCCATTTAGCGCCATTGGCACTWMKTSYTMKKKSCYWSWRGKCRTGGTTGGYAACTCTGCATGCCAGCWCAAATCTTACTTTGGTGCAGTCTACATTCAGACGTTGGCTCAACTTCGCATGCCAGGTTTGTTGACTTTCATTTAAGCAGTTAAGTTTTCGCGTTGCCTTGCTTGCCGGTATTATCGCAGCTAAATTTGTTTGCTCTTGGCGTTCGAAAGCAGCAGGTAGGGTCTCTTTTATGCATATAACATATATACAGGGTGGCTGATTAATTTTGCTATATTAAGAAACTCAAATAATTATTTTTTTTCAGTGTATGGAATTTATTTTTACTTTGTTCATGTTAAAGCTCATTCAATTTTATTAAACATAGATTAATTAGTTTTAAAAATAATGGAATTGCATTGAATCGGCAAGTCTGCAGCGTTCAGTTTGTTGGCCATTTGAATTTTATATGGGAATAAGTCCAAATATTTGTGCATAATTGACCGTAATGACTGTCTGCTTACACCCATTTGAGCAGATAAGCTTCTTGTCGAAACACGTGGATTGTTTTGTATGGAAGCAGCTACAGCAGCGATTGTTTCCTCCGTTCGAATTGAAGAGTTTTGATGGGAACGTCTTCTATTGACTGTCCCATGCTCGGCAAATTACTTACAAGTCTCATTACGGTCCATCTGCTCTTAGGATTGCCGCCAAACGTGCCCTATACTCTCTTTGAACCGAAACTACGGACTCCAATGCGTGATAGCGGCGGACAATCCAAATTCTTGTTTCAGTGTCCTAGTTATCCATTTTTGTTAAATGTAAAAGTCAATCTGCAAAATAAAAAAATTAAAATTTACCAGATTCATTAAATAGAAAAAAAGTTATTTAATTTTTTTTGGTAGCGGCTTTCATCAGCCACCCTGTATGTATATATAACTATTTATCCACATCTTATAAAACTGAGCTATTCAAATTAATGGGTACTTAAGTGCAAAGCAACCGGTAAAGTCTATATAATTACGTAAGCAGATTCGAAGAAAAGAAAGGAGTACTCTTTGCATACATACATACACACCCATATTTTCTTATATTTAAATTTTTTTGTATACTCACACACATTACATTTTAGAATACAAATATAAAAGCGACATTAGTGAAAGTGTATGCTGACTTAATTTGTCTTAAACATTTTGAATCAAGATCTTAATTAATGTAGGCTAGCTGTAAAGAAACATACTTCTGGTAGCTTTTGGAACTATTAAACTTGTTCAATTAAAATAAATGTAAAAGTTGCCGTTATATAATCTGCAGATCGTACATATTGTTATTTCGTCAGCTTCAACTCTGTAGAGACTCATGGGTTTTGCAGTTAGAACTTGTATTTTAGGTTATACTGGTTCACAATCAAAAACAGAGATAAAGAGAGATTTAAGCCACATTCTTAACATTGCGTTTATGACCATATTTGTCTAACACATCAAGAGATTATCGGGAATTTTAAAAGCTGTAAGGAACGTTTTTCCTACGCTTCGTTTAACTTATAGTCAGCATAATCCTCTTGAGTAGTTTTGTGCACAAACACTATTTTTATATTTTTACAAATTTTTAAAATTAAAAGAGTGTGATTTTTTATTATTCATTACATTTGGCTGAAAATATTAGGTTGTAGCTTTTAGTGATTTACTTGTTGTATTTTTCGGCTAATCCTTCTGTATGTATGTATTAGTAAGCAAATTGCTTGCRTTTTAGCTTTTGATCCACCGCTTCTTCTTATTACTTACTGTGCATAACTAAAGTGCTAAATTTGATTAAAAGTAGTTCAATAAGCATTAGCCTTTACTATTCTTAGTGCTTGTATATACATATATGTATATATATAAATATATAAAATATATATATATATATACGGAAGCTAGTCGAAATTTGCACTTTTGAAGCTACTCGTTTCACTAGTGCATGTGTAAGTAAAACTATCGCACTCTCATCTTCAATTTCATTTGCTCGCAAGCATAATTTATTGAACTATTTCTAGCATATATACATATAGTACATAGAGAGGAAGTAGCATGTATTAGCATACAAACTCAAATCTGGCGAAATTTTACTTATGGCTGCATATTTATACGGAAACTTTGCTTGAGTACAGTAATCCTCCGGAAATTCCGTTATTGAAAACTATATAATCGCTTAAATATTTTAAGTATGTATTTATTTACGCATAAATACCTATGTGTTTAGTATGTTCGGTAAATTTGGTTATAGTTGAGTTGAACTGCAGTTCAAGTTCAGTTTCAGTTAAATAAAACTTCTGGATTAATTTTTTTTGTGTGTGAAAATATATAAATTTTCGAAAGTATTTATAATATTTTGCATGTGCAAAATTACAGACAAACATAATTACTCAAAGGAGTCATATGTAACTTTTTGCATTCTGTGTAGTCATATTGTCTGCATTTTATGTAAGTTTAAATATTGAGCGTTAAAAATGTCGTAAAAAATTATTTTGTTTCGGTCCTATTTGTATTACCTACAAAGGATGCTAATGCAGATTATTCCTTTGTAGTATAACTTTAGACGCTTGGTAGATTCTTTGGCTTTTTAAGATATATTTTTACATAAATAGTCGAAATAAGAAAAAAAAATATATATATATTGATAGAAATTAGAATCAAAAAAAAAAAATGTCAATAACCTGTTAATAATTTTCCTCACTAAGTTTAAAAAAATTTCACAGATACCCTCATAACTACGAAATTTTATTTAATTGTCTTCCAAATCAACTTCAAACGTTCGAAAAATAATGGAAACATTTGAGTTTCCAAGTAAAGAAAAAATATATTCATTACCTTGCATCTGAATAATATTCAACACCTGAAACTGACAGACCGAAGATATTTAATAATACAAGTAGGAATTCTTTTCGAATTTCGGTTGGCCAACATTTGCCTTAAAAACTTCGTACTAAGAACTGGGGTCCACATATTCGGTATCTGGATGCTTAATAGTTTTGGTTTCATTTAGAAAATTTTTGGTCATAAGGTGGCATATTTTAAATTTTTTGTAATCGAACCAATACCCTTACAGTATATGGTCAGTATAATATTAATCGCCAAATTTCGTTGAGATCGGGCAAGTAGTTCTCAAAATATGGATTCTCTGTAGAAACACCTTTCAGCTAATATACCTAATAAATATGCACCTTTGTGGAGCCTGTGTAAATAGCCGTTGACGTTTGTGGACTTATACCTGACCTTTAAATTAGGCATATATTCGCTTTAAATGAGTTCTTATGTACGAGATTCTTGTTTTTCCGTTTGTTCTAGACAACTTCGATAAAAAAAAAAAAAAAAAAAAAATCTCAAATCTCAATCAAAAAAAAACAAAAAAAATCTCATTGAAGGTTTATACGCTATAATTGACGTTTCTTTTTTGGATCACGGAAAATTTTCAAGATTAGAATATCCGTTTGTAAAAGAGTGTGCAGGAACCGATCAAAGGTCGACAGGACCGCGGGGATTTTAATCTTTCTGAGTGTAATAATAGATACAGTTGTCCTTTTGTACATGCCAGTTACGAAAATTTAAAGCAGCGAAAATTATAATCGACGTATATTTCAACCAACGGTAAAGGTAATGGAAAGTGTCATAAAAAGTTTTTATTTTTTGTAATTTTATTATTGATTTTCAGAAAATAAATTTCAGTGATTTTAATAAAAAATATTTCACTCTTCACGACAGACGTAAACGTACAACCTCACAAAGGTCTGTAAGTGCCTTACCAACAATAGCAAAAATTGCATTTATAATAGCATGGAGGAGGTACTCGTTGCATACCACTGCAATGGTGGCCTTACTTTGCGCTCTTCACTTGCCTACTCTACATGACGGGATGGGGCCACTTTGTAGCCAAGAGAATGCTCGCCGATTCATACATATGAATATACATACATATCATATATATACTCCCACATTCATATTTATGGACAACCAAAGCGTTTATGAATCCTTTCGCACACGCGACAACCCATATGGCAGCCAAACGTCATGTAAGCTCTCGCACACATACATGTATAAAGATGTGTGTCTGTGTATTCGCATGCCACTTCAACGCTTCAACACGTTGCTATGTATAAATTTACAATACAAGGCGGAAACTACGCCATATTGTCTGTCAACCATTATAGTCGCACAAACGGAAAAACGTGTTAAAATCCACCTCCGTAGTGTAAATGAGCATTACAGTGCTGCTGCACTGGCGAGAGGTGTGCTATAGAGTGAGATGAGGTTGGTGAGAAGTGGTTGCTCGTAACGGCATTGGCAACACGCTGTTCCGGTACTGCTGCCGCTTGTAGGCGTTGACACTGCAAAAATGCAATCACTGCCGTTGCTGCTAGAACCATGTTGCTTTTTTTTTCTCTTCACACTTTAGCAACGCAAGCGAGCAGTATTAATTGTTGTATGGTAGAATGGGTGTGGAATATAATCAGATATATTTTTTTGGGGCAAATCATGGATGATATTGAAGTAAACCTGTTTTTGGAGTATTTTGGCAGCATTATATGCGAAAATTTCTGTAAAAAAGCAAGAAGCAAATTTTACATAGATATGGAATGAATGCTGAAAGTTTTTTCAATTCAGAGTACCGTTTTATAAAAACATTTGAGTTATTCAAAATAGACTGATCCGATACTGAAAAGAAAAGGTGAACAAAGTTTTCACGTATAGTCGTATTCTATAGGTGAAAGCTCGGCGCAGAAGACATGCAAATATGAAAAAATATTTCAGTAAAAATATATACCCCTTATTTGATCAAATGTATCATCTTCAAGACAAATGGAAAACACTTTCATGAAAACTTTGAACGTGACAGGTCAATTCAAAAGACGTGCATTTAAGAATGCAAGCAGCTTTGATTAAGACACCCAGCGATTTATTCCTTCGAGCAAGAAAAAATTAAAATAAAAAAAATTCAGTGACTCAAACTTATAAGAATGTTAGAAATAATTATATTTCTAAAAAGATTTCTATAATAATAATATTCGGCTTTTCCGTTTTTACAAATAATACTTCATGATTCCACCAGCGGAGATATGCAGTTAAGATATTAGTTATTACCTAACACCAAAACCCGTTAAACACATTTCCTTTTCACTGCTAAAAGTACTTAGTTTCGCCTTTTATGGTTCCCCAAAACATAAAGTATGCCACGACTGTATCCGTTGTTATTTCTATCGGCTGCTTATAGCAGTAATTCCATACTCATTGACACCTACGAAAGCGACACACTCCCAGTTCGTATGAACTTAATGAACCATCGCGCTTGAATATTTTTCCCCGTCATCGTCTACCAATCCATTATAATCATAGTAATCCTTGTGACTCATCATGAGCATCATCAATTCACAGTTCATACTTTGGCACCGGCGTCAGTAGCGTTAATGGCGGCAAGAAGAACACATATCTGAAACCGAAAGTGGCAACCACAACACTTCCAACAAGACCGTAGAGGTGGGCTGGTATCAAAAAGGTTTGAATTCTGAATGAATCAGATAAGCGAGAGTAGTGTAGTTTAATTGAGTGACGATGAGAAAGTTTTCGCACAGCGAAATTTACGAAAAATTCTGCCATATGCAGGAAGCAAGTCACAACGGCTGTCATATGCACAAAGGCAGATGATATTTTGAACGGATATTTATGTAGTATATGTGGTACGAGGTTTGGAGTTAAACACTATCTAAGCATAAGTGCAAATGCAAACAGATTAGAGGAAATATTCAGCCAAAATGCCAGGAGACGAGCTAAGAGCACTCAAACACGTCATCTTGTATGAGCACTAATATGTACCACCTAGATTTGATGGCGATGCAGGTTATATGTAAATGTATGGTATACATGTATGTGTATGTAGAGTATGTGGTTGAATTAGAACCCAGGAAGAATAATTCCAATTCGTTAAAGAAAGCTCAAATTTTAGTGAAACTGGAACTCATTTGAGCTTTTTGAACATTGAACAGTTTACAATCAAAAAGCCTTTATAAAAAAGTCGGATTAGAATTAAAAAAAGAATTGCTCATCTTCTTAACCAATTATATGCAACAATCAAAAGCGAAGAGTCATTAAAACAACAGTTATGATCTTTTTCTAAAAGCCTGGTGTAGCAATTTGATAGAGCGATCGGCCAAAATATATTTCGCTAAGCCTTTAAAAACTTTAGTACCACAACCCAAATATAAAAGTTTTAGTTGACGAGGGAAAGAAAAAACCTTAGCAAAATTAGACTTTCGAATATTAATGATAATAGCCTGAAATATATATTATAGATACCGATCAAGAGCTATTTCAATAAGTTCTAAAAAATTTTAATGACACACATAGAACTATAATTGAGACGCTCTAAGTATAGAGGGACGCTTAATAGAAGGAAAATGAGGCATCAGACAGATTAATGCCACTGTACTGAAATTTTTTTAAAGTACTAAAATCTGATCCTCACAACAAATGTCAAGAGTGGTATCAAAGGCTTGAAAAGTTATGAAAGCCCAGATCTATTGATCCTGTGCTAAAATGCAAGGAACTATCTTATGCTGATGATCTTATACTTCTTTCCCTGGTTTCAGCTTTGAAAGCTTGGTCATTGAAAGCAATTACGGTGCAGCCTTTTTTGAGCTTTTCATTGGAAAATACTGTGTACTATGTCTAGATGCTCGTAAAAAAACTCAGGAGTCTTAAAAATATCTCAATGAGTAGAAGCGACGAAATAATTAGGTAGAAATGCTTTAAAGATGTCTAGAGTGTTTTAGAAGGACTTAAGTAGAAAAATTTATAAATTCTATTTCTCTTACACCCATTGTCATCCATTTTTTCAGTGACTGGATGATTTTTTACCTATCCGATACTCAAATAGCATAAGCAAGTTTAAAATTTAGTAGCGCTAAAAAAACTATATGTCTCATGAGTAAAATATGTCTCGTGAGTAAAATATCACTATATCTCTGTTGGGTTCCGAGGTTAAGACTACATTCAACCAAACAACCAAGTGCCTGAATTTGAGTATCGAAATCAATTAATTTCCTACAGGCTGCATTCAATTCATTTCCTACATTTTTTATGTGCTCGAGGATACGCCACCATAACCTTTCATACCTGTATACTGCTCTCAAAGCACTCTCATCTATCCCTAACTTTCCATCATATATCCTTAGCTAATAGTTATACATGTGTTTGCTTTTTAGATTTGAATTTGCTTTTTGGCATACTACTATTTTCATTGCTGTTGCCAATTTTTTTTACCATTTTTTTATTCAGTGTAAGCTTAGTCGTCTTTTTGATGAAAAAAGTTCATTTCATTGTTAAATCGTTTTAGTTTTGCATAAAGTTGCTTATCATCGGCTTATGCCATGTTAGCGCTGGCTTTCTGTCTCTTTGCATACCCTCACAAGCGCATTTTGTTGTCCTTTTCTCCAACATAACTGACATGGGTGTTATACAAATGTTGAGTGGTTTTACGGAAAATATTTTAGTTTATGTGTACAAGTGTATTATAAATATTATATAAGGTAAATCTATTATAGTTAAAAGGAATGCTATTAAGTGGTGAATGCATAAAGTTGGTTCGAGTACTTGTGAGGAGTAATAGGGATGTAACTTGCCTCCTGCGGTGCTCTCCGGAAGTGAAATATCCTGCCCTACCTACTGAATCGGTATATGTTTCATTTTCATTCAGTACCACCTCTCAACCCACCATAAATTCTATCGGGATATGTTTGCATCATCGTCAACCAACAACAAAAATATGTCTCTATATTTAACAGCTGAGCGTCAAAACTTTTTCCTACATTTTTCATTTAATTTACATTTTGATTGGGCAGCTTTCTTGCAGGAATATAATTCCTTGGAGGCTAAACATATATACTCTTCTCTTGCGATATTTTTTATGCAAAATTTTAATTAAATTTATGTTTAATAACATTTTAACATGCCAAAACACACAAACAAAAGATAGCTAAAAATGAGAATGAGAGTATCTAAAACAAGGCGGCGCACCAGATCCCAAACTGACTGAGCCAGCCGAAAGGGATTAAGGAAGGAAATTTATTACCCAACTGAGATGTGCCAAAAAACAAAAACAAAACGTTTTCAACTCGACTTGAAGCAAGCTGCAAGCTGAAATGAAAAGAAGCAAGTGCATTAGTAAGTATATGTAAATAAAGAGAGAGTGATATCGTATATATATGTATATGTTGCAAGTAGAAGATGATAGTGAGGACTGGCAGCGCAGCTTGCCGCTGTGGTCAAAATGACTGAACAGCGTGGTAAGTGAATCAGGCCATTTGAATAAGCCACAGCAGCGGCGACGTCACCTACGGTGGCCACTAAAAAGAAAATCACACAGTCGTAATGGGAAATTATGAGGCAGGAAAAATCTCAACCCAGAGTTAATGACAGAAAATACGTAGCGGCACCAGCGAAGGTGAGTGAAAACGATAGTGGAAGGAAATTTAAAGTTTCATATGGACCTGAGGATATACTGTATGTGTAAGCAAGGTTTTGGCGGAAGTGAGAATGCACACTCACATACAGGAATTCGAACGCACGAATGCGTCTTCAAACATATACTCATATAAGTCAAACGAGGACGGTTCCGTAATTACTTAGGAATGAAAGCAATCGTGTTTGCTGATTTTAGAGATATAGATAAGGCAATATTAGTCAGTGAATCGGTTTCTGGTTTTATAAACGAAATCAAGTACAGAAATCAAAGAGGATGCGAAATGTGATAACTTTTCTCTTTCGGTGGCGGCCGTAAAAC